>NC_138169.1:10485009-10610009 GCF_964165515.1 Mesoplodon bidens | reverse complement strand
TCACACCATTGGAGCTAGAGTGTATTTCTCAGCTTTGTATATACTGTCCTGGATAGAGATGGGTGGGTGGGTGGATGGATGGATGGGTGGATGGGTGGATGGATGGGGCATTTCCCAACAAGGCAAATAGTGTGCCAGAAAATCTCATTCTTAAGAGTCCTTGTAACATCTTGTGCTGGTTTTGGTTGTACAAGGAAGCTTAACTTCCTGTCATCTCCAAATGTATGTGGGCTCTTTGCCATTTAACCTCTTTTCTCATCTTGATCTGCTTCCCTACATTCTCACTAAGTTATAGGACCTGTAGTCATTTTAACTCTGTCACTGATGGCCAAGCTGAATTAACAATGAAACAACTGGACTTGATTTGCGGTTATGCCCCGATTCTCAGAACACTCATATAGGCTGGAGCCCAGCATCTCTCCATGACCCAGAAGGGGTGGAAAGGAAGAGAGTTGAACTGGAACCATTTTTCTGTCTAAGAAACATCTCATCCGTTCACCTATTCAGTTATTTACTCATTCATTCAATGAATATTTATCAAGAGCTCAACATGCATCAACCAAGTTCTGGGTTCTGAGGGTAGAGCAGACAAGCCTCCTGATCTCGAGAGTGTACATGGAGACAGACAGTTTACATGGAGTCAGCAAAGGCTGATGGGGAGGGCAGAGGGACTGCATGACATCCACACTGATACCCTTTGTTTAGTGTGGCTCTGTGACAGCCATTAGGGTATAAAGGTGAGATGCAGTCTGTCAGGAGTCTGCAAAGTTAAGAGATCCTAAACTTCTCTGTATTAAGTAAGAATTGGGGTGGGGGGGCAGAGAAGAAAGGAGGAGGGCAAAGGCCTAGAGGCAAGAAGAAGCTTAATGTCATCTGAGGAGCCAGAATAACATGCGTCTGGCTGGACTGTAAGGTCGGGTTGGTAGCGCAGAGCAGGGGGTGGGAAGAGAGGGAGTCTGGGGCGGGAGGTGGAAGCCAGATTTTTAGATGCCTTCTAGGCTATGGGGCGCCATGGAAGGATTTTCAGCAGGGGAATAATCAGATTTGCATTCAGAAAAAAAAAGACCCCTGTGTGAGGACGAGGCAGGGAGAAGGGCACTGAGATAAGGCTACGGCAGCGACTGGGTGGCAGTGGTTGGGGGGAGATATTAGAAGGGTATTTAAACGGTGGAATCAGCAGATGTTGGCGTGGTGTGTTACAAGTGGACAGAAGACAGAAATGTCAGGAATCGTGTCCGGTTTTTCAGCTCAGAGCACTGGGTGGAGGATGATGCCTTTAATGTACCAGGAGGAGAGGAAGAAAAGAAGGTTCAGAACAAGAAGGTAAGGAGTTCTGTTTTGAGCATATTGAGTGGGAGGTGCTTGTGGATCAGTCGGGTTGGGGGACTTAAAACTCAGGAGACAGGGTAGCACTAGGGATAGAAACATGACACCAACATCCTATGGGCCATGATTGTTAAAGCAGGAAGTGGGAGGAGAGGCTAGAAGAGGAGAGGAGAGGGAGGGTCTTGAGGCTCCTTGAGGGTCACAAAAAGCTTCAAGCAGCCCACTCACAACCTAGCATTGACTGAGGGACTGCTTTGCTCCAGACACTGTGCAAAATGCCTGCCATGTGTCATTTCATCTTCGTGATCTTGCAAGGCAGGGCTCACCTGCTTTACAGATGATGAAATGGAGCCTCCAAAAGGCGTTCTGTACTCATGTCCAGCCGACTCTGAATTCCCTCCCTTCTGCTGCTGTCCTCTAACCCCCCAGCCCTGACTGTATGAGACAAGAACGTCATGAAAGTTATCTGGCTTTTGGAATCATGTCCCAGGAATAGCTCTAATGATGGCGCTTCCTGGCGTCTCATTAACTTACATTTACTGTTTGCATCTTACTTGATGATCACAGCATCCCTCTGTTGTGGGCATTGTTATAATCCCCACTTTACAAATAAGGATGCCAATGCTTACAGTCATTTGCCAACAGTCACATAGGCAGCAAGGGGCAGAGCCTAGTCGAGAACGTGTCTGTCTGTCTTGGGCAGGGGAGATGCTGGAATTACAAGACTTACTCCACCCTCCTGCTTGCCGCTTTCTGGGAAAGCCTATTTCTCAAGAGCTGTAGCTCCATCTAGTGGTATATATTAGTAGTATGCTTCCATCATGCAGCAAAATAAAACCTGCCAAAAAGGAAGAAAGCAAGCATTAGCAGCTTAGGCAAGGAGTATTTATTCAAACAAAGGAAGCTCTTTTACTACTAAAATAGATTAAAGACCAGGAGAAGGCAATACGTCACCTCCCAGCTCCCAAGCTCAAAAAATATTTCTCAGGGAGAATTATTTTTGCTGTGAGCATTTTCATCAGAATCATAATTGAGCACCTACTATATGCCAAGCCCATGCCAGGTGACCACCTGCTCTGACCACCTTCCACTGCTCTGACTGAGCCACCTGAGTGGTTATCATGAGAGTTTTTAAAACCCCATATGCGCCCTGAAGAAACTTTATCTGTAAAGGAGCAGATAGTACAATATGATACATGTTGCATATTCTTCTTATATACGTGGCCCTTTAAAAACGTAAAAACCTTCTGAGATTGGAGATTGCAGGTCACACTAAGGTAGACTACAGGACAGATTTGGACCGTGGGCCAGAGTGGAACAGAGGGATGGACATGTAAAGTAATCCAATAAAAGTCAACCCCTGAACTTGTGTTGGAACTGGTGAGAACAAGGGGTTTCTGCTGGAGTTATTGACAATAAGGGCAAAATAAGCCTACAGCTTGTGGAAGCCACCACACGGACACTGCCAATAAAGAGAGGAAAACAAAGCTGAGGAATGCAGCGAGAGAGATACCAAATCTTGGTTACACCATGGGAGCACCTGGATCTAGCCAGACCTTTGAACTTTTGAGTCATGGGGACAAAGCCTGCTTCAGCCAGATTCAGTTTGGTCTCCTTCACTGCCAACAAAAGGATTCCTAATTAAAAGGAGAAAAGGGATCCGTGTATGAGTGTGGCCAAATTCAAGACAACCCTGAAGCAGGGCCCTTCCTCTCACAGGGCTGGTGGGACAGTAGTGGGAGAGACTAACATCAGATATGTCGTGCAGGTAAAGCTAAGAGAAAATCCTGAGTTAGACCCCACAGCACCAATCAAGACACAAAGGGAAGACTAGGAACACAGATGTTTTATCACTCAGCTTTGCAGCAGGTGTGAAAGTGCCAACTTAGCTTTAAAAGAGCATAAATACACGTAAGGTAGGGGTTGTGATCAGAGCCAACCCTCCCGTATGTGACAGGAGATGCTGGATAAGTGAAGTCCCCAGCTCCGTGGTCTCCAAAGTGTGGGGTGAGGGGCTGGAAGGGGTGGCCGTGCACTAGATGATCCATTAGGAAGAAGAAAATATCGGAACTTAGAGTTATCTTAACTAAAGTCTATTTTAAGCATTACTAGTAATTTAGATGTGGCTTGAGCCTGGAACCTTCACTCAGTCTGTACTGAGAATGGCTGTACGGGTCTGGTATCAGTCAAGCCAGGAAACCCAAGAGGAGAGGAGAGTTCCACAGTATGAAACAGTCCATCAAGGCATCACTGTCTTCTCATCCTCAGTCTTCCAGTAAACTACAATACCGCTTCTTTTTTTCTGTTTTTAATTGTCTTTTGAGATACAGTTGACATATAACATTGTATTAGTTTTAGGTATACAACATAATGATTTGATATACCACAGTAAGTCTAGATGTCATCCATCATCACCTCACACAGTTACTTTTTTTTTTTTTTCTTGTGATGAGCACTCTTAAGCTCTACGCCCTTAGCTACCTTGTCCAATATGGTAGCCATTACTTGCTTGTGGCTACTGAGCACATGATACGAGGCTGGTGCAAATTGAGCTGTGCTGTAACTGAAAATATACTCAGGACTTTGAACATTTAGTATGAAAAAAGAAATGTAGAATATCTCATTAATATGTTTTAATGTTGATTACATGTCAGAAGGATAATATCTGGGATATATTAAGTTAAATAAAATATTGTATTAAGATTAACTTCATCTTTCGTTTTACTTTTTCTTTTTTTATTGAAGTAAAGTTGATTTACAGTGTCGTGCCAGTCTCTGCCGTACAGCAAAGTGACTCAGTTATATATATTGAATACATTTTTAAAAAATATTTATTTGTTTATTTATTTTGGCTGCGCCAGTCTTAGTTGCAACACGCAAGATCTTCGTTGCAGCCTGCAGGATCTTTAGTTGCGGCATGCATGTGGGATCTAGTTCTCTGACCGGGAATCGAAGCTGGGTCCCCTGCATTGGGAGCACGGAGTCTTACCCACTGGACCACCAGGGAAGTCCTACAATCTTTTTTTAAATATTCTTTTGCATTATGGTTTATCCCAGGAGATTTGATATAGTTCCCTGTGCTATACTGTAGGACCTTGTTTATCCATTTTTTGTTTTACTTTTTTAATGTAACCCATAGGAAACTCAGAATTACACATGTGGCAGACATTGTGATCCTATTGGAGGAGAGGGCTTGAGACTGAAGGTGAGAAGACCAAGGAGGAGACTTCGGAAACACCCAGGAGAAATCAGGAGAGGATGAGACATCCCCGGGCAGTGGGATGGGGACAGAGAATAAGGGGGAGAAACTCAGGCTTCTGCTGTAGGATGCAGTGTAGTGTTGTATTGTTGTAGGATTAGAAGCATGGACTCTGGGACCAGATAGCCAGGTTCCAAACCTGACTCTGACACTTATCAGCTGCGAGACCTCGGGCAAGTCACTTAACCTGTCTGTTGTGCCTCCGTGTCCTCAATAAGACAGTGTGGGTAGTCACAGTGCTTCATAAACTTGCTGTGAGGATTTAATGAGTTTGTTCACTGATTCTCACCCTTGACTGCACATTTGAATTACCTGGAGAGTTTTTAAAACTCTTGCTGCCCAGAGATTCTGATTTCACTGGTGCAAGGTATGGCCTGAGCATCAGGACTTTAAAAAATTACCCAGGTGATTCTAACGTGCAGCAGAGTTTGCGAACCATTGAGTTAGTATACACAGCGTAAAACACCGGCACGGTGTGACCCTGATTTAAGTGTTTGCTGCTATTATACTTTTAACGTCTTGAATAATTCATAAGATGTTTATATTATGGTAACAGTTGAGAGCCTACTATGTGCCGGTCATGTCATTGCAGGAGCAGGGCATCTTCCAAGTCCATTCACAGAGCTCACAGTGAGTGTTTCGATACGTCCTCCCCGGCAAGTACAGGTGCGCCAATCGGAGACCAAGGTTGGATCTGGCGGCTCATTCAGCAGTTCCAGCTTTTCAAAGCCTTGGTTGGGGAAATAGTATAGCCCATTTCCCAAACACTTAACTCCAACAACAAGGTTTTAGTGTTTGGCAACATACAAGCAGAATGCAATTAAGCCTTGGAGCTATGTACTGGGTGTCTACCAGCTGGAGCCAAGTGGAAATGGAGTCAAGTGAGGCTCTGTTTGGAGTATGGAATAAAGCCGTCTGTCTCAGGCCCCCACGGTGGGAGATGCTTCCGTGAGAACTGGCTGAAAATGGTGAGGGACCTTCAGAACTCAGGTTGTCATCAGGGAAGGAGGCGTGGCTGAGACGAATAAGGACAGAAGGCAGAGAGGTACTAAAGTCATGAAGAATGACCCTTCTGCCTTGGACGGAGCTGAAAGAAGAGCCAAAACTCTCTTCTTATTCAGCAGACTTACAGTGAGCACCCACATTGTCTCTAGGCACCATGGGTGCTGATTTAAATCATAATCATTGTTAACAATTATTGGGCACTTACATGCCAGGCGCTATCTTAAACACTTTGTATGCAATATCTTTTTAAAATATAACAATTCTATGAAGAGAGGGTTATCATCGTCACTTTTAATGAGAAAGCTGAGGCTCCAAGAATTGCAGCAAGTTGGTTGCAAGCGACAGAACTCAGACTCACTTAGACTAGAGAGAAATTTGTTGCCTCAAGGAATACAGTGAAGGACTGAAACAGCAAGCTATGGTATGGACAAAGATGCGTCTGGATCTTTTGATGCATCTGGTACCAGGGGCCCTTTCTCTCTGTGCCTCCCCTTTTCTTCTGTCTGTGCATCAGCCATATGCTATCCTGCATGCCATCCTCTTAACGCAGATGGCGGTATGGTTTCTGGCCTTCCCAAGGCTGCTCTCCTCCATTCTGGTTTTTCAAATTCCAGGGAAAAGCTCTAATTGACCCAGCTTGGGTCAGGTGTCCACCTGGGTCAGTGCAAGCTTGAGCCAGGGAGGTGACAGTGATGACGGAAGGAAAAGGACAGATTCCAGAGGCATCATGCCTTCAACACACTGGAAGCAACCTGTGTGCAGTCATAAGGGTCACATAAGTATGGTACAGCCTATCTGAATAATTGCTCTACATCCATAAAAATAAAGATGCAGATGAATAAGTAATGAAACCAAAGGATGTTCACAGTATATTAAGTGAAAAAAAAGGTTACAATACAGAATGTACATCATGATCCCATTTTCAGGTAGATGATATATAGTTAGATCAGGAGGGCAGATACTGAGGGAAAAAAGACCTTGAAAAAGCACACACGTGAAAATGTGAATAATGACCATCTCTTCTAAGCTGAACTCCCAAGAAGTTACTTCCCATGCTTTATTTTATTTTCTTTGTTGCCCTTAACACTTTCTGAAAATGTCTGATCCATTTGTTCATCTGTTTATAAATTCCAGGAGGGAGGGAGTCCTTCATTCTCCTCTATTCCCAGAACCTAGAATCAAGCCATAGGAAAAGCTCTATAGATACCAGCAAAGTTGCTCAGTGATGAGATCCCACTTTTTTTTCTTACCTATTTTTTAAAATGTATACAATGAATTCATAAGAAGAAATAGCAAAGAAGCAAGACATTAAAAGGCGTCATTCTCACCACTGGCAATACTATCACCACCACCTCCACCAACACCACTGGTTCCTTGATCATGGCCGTGGTCCCCAGAAGGACCGCGCAGTCAGAGGCTAATGCCAGACACCACTAGCACAACATCAAAGTGCTTTGCTCAGCCTGTGAACCCACCCAATGCCTCTCTCGCCTTTCTCCAGCTTCCTGGGTGCCCACTTTGTCCATCTGTGCCCACTCGGTACAGGGGATGATATTAACACCATCACACCCCCATAGACTCAGGAGCCCGGAATAACCTGCTGCCGGCAGGGCATACACTCAGAAGAATGTTTCCAGGAAGAGGAGGTCACCAATCTGTATCCACGCTCGTCCTATCCTCACCCCCTCACCTCCTTTGCCCCCAGTCCTGAGGACTATGAAGATCATTATGAAACACCAGAGCTGGCAAAGTAAGGTTGGAGAAGGAACTCAGGCTGTGGGCACGGAAAAGTCAGAATGGAGGCAAGTAGACCGCTTGTTCTGACCCTTCGGAGTTGGGCCCCAACAAGGGTCCTCCTGCCCAGTGTTGTTCGGGCCAATAGAAGCCGACTGAATTCAGTTCAGAAACAAAGGAAAGCTTTATTCTTTGATCAAAGAATGAAACAGTCCCACCTGGACAAGCTTTCCCGGCAGCCCGCCAGGCCGTGGGCGGGGCTGCTTTATAGGGTCCTGGGCAGCGGAGGGGGCGGAGTTCTCGCAGGTCGGGCGCATGCGCCGCTCAAGACTCCAGATCTCAGAGCCGGGGGCAGCCTCCCTGCACGCGGCCCGGGGGCGAGGCCTCCGCACGCAGCCACCCAGGAGGAAGGGAAGCCAGACTAAGCACAAAGGAAAAAAAAAAGGTTAGACTTTATTATCATTTCCTGGGAACTGTTCATGGGCTTTGCGAGCGGCAGCCCCCTCGTCTGTCTGTCGTCCGGCTCCTCGTTGTCAAGGCGCGCTGGGCATCTTGTGTAACTGCCTCCTGCTGAGGCTGGGCGTCTTCGTGGCCTGGGTGGAGGAGCAGCACTCCCCCAGCCGCCTTTAGATGCGTTTGATGGTCAGCAGGCCTCGGCCCTGACTGTTTGCCCCTGAGCGACCCCCATTTGTCTAACCTCTTGGAGACAAAGGATGCCAGGCAATTGAGGGTGCGTGGCCCAGACGTTAGCAAGAGCGTAATGGTCACATGTCACATTTTTCCTAAACAGGAAGCTCTTGGTCTTCAGCCTGCCGGCCACTGTGCCTGGTGTGGAGGCTCGGTCGGGGCAGACTCTCCCTGGTCACACTTTGGTTGTTGTTCGGAGGAGAAGCTTCAGGTCAGAGAGGGGTTAGCGCGAGTAGTCAAGGGGGGCCGTTGCCCCAGGTTGTCTCTCCGGAGGTTGGGGATTGGGGGTCTTTTTCCTCCAGCGTGATGCCCCCCCCCCGGAGTGACCCCTGCGACCTAAGGGCGGACGGGTGATTAGGGTCACCAGTGGGGTCCGTCCACTTGGGGGTGAGCTGGACTTGCAGGCCGCCGGTTTTCCAGGGTTTTAGGTGCACCCAGACTCCTGGCTGGAGGGGGTGCAGGGCCAGGTAGGTAGGTGGGTGGGTGTGAGCAGCACCTGGGCACCATATTCAATGAGGGCTTTCACGGTTCCTCCCACCTGGAGGGCCCACTTGAGTTGGTCCATTTCAAGGGGGCTCAGGTGTCCCTTCTCTCAGGCGTGGGGAATGGGTCTACCATCCGTGAGTTGTAACGCACTAGATTTACCTTATCCGTGGGGCTAACTGCGTGCGAGCCGGGCAGTTGGAAGCAATTGAATCTAATTTTCTTGAGTCTTCTGGCGTAGCTCAGCTGAGGTTCATTTTCAGGTCTGATTGGATCTCTGTACTTTATCGGATGACTGGGGTCTCCAGGCTGAGTGCAAAGTCCATTTTATGCCCAGGGCACTCGTTATTCACTTCGTCACTTGAGACACAAACGCCGGACCATTATCATTTAGTAGGGATCCTGGGACCCCAGACCTAGGGATTATTTCTTTTAGTAATGCCTTAGCTGTTTCAGCTGCCATTTCAGTTCTAGCAGGGAGTGCTTCTATCCACCCAGATAATGTGTCTGTCAGCACCAAGACATACCTGAAATTACCAGGTACTCTGGGCATGACAGTAAAATCAAATCTGCCAGTCTTCCCCAGGATATGTTCCTCTGGTCCGAATGGGTCTTATCGGGAGGCCTCTGGGGGGTCTGGTGTTGGGTTTTTCATTGTGCAGCTGGGGCAGGTCTCAACTCTCAGACCGATTATACCTTTCATGCCAGGAGTTACCATGACCTCAACTAACCAATTATAAAGGGCTTCCCTCCCATAGTGGGTTACTTGATGAGCCTTCATGATGGCTTGACAAGCTGTGGCTTGGGGGAAAGAAGTATTGTTCATGTTCATTAACTAGCCACCCCCATATCTATTAAAACCCCATTTTCGGGCTTTGTCTCATTCTTCCTTTGTGTAGTTCGGAGAATAATTGAATGGATCTGGCCTTCGAGGTATGAGGGGTAGTTGCCAAGTTACTGGTTCTAAGGCTGCCCTTTTGGCAGTTGCATCAGCCTTGTTGTTTCCCTTTATTACCTCTGCACCCACTTTTGGTGACCCCCTACAGTGAATCACTGCCGCCTTTCTTGGCATCTGTCCTGCTTCTGAGAGCTTCAGTATGCTTAAGCCATGCGTCACCTGTTTATTCTCTGCAGTAAGCATACCTCTATCCTTCCAAATAGCCCCGTGTGCGTATAGGATGGCATATGCGTACTGGGAGTCTGTGTAAACATTAAAGTTCTTCCCTGTCCTGAGCTCTAAGGCTTGGGTGAGGGCTATCGCCTTGGCTTTTTAGGGCAGAAGTCCCTGAGGGTAGGCTTTGTGCCTCCATGACTTGGGTCTGGGAGGTCACCATGTATCCCACCAGCCTTTTTCCTTCTCTCATAAAACTGCTCCTGTCGGGCTTTCCTGGTGGTGCAGTGGTTGAGAGTCCACCTGCCGATGCAGGGGACACGGGTTCGTGCCCCGGTCCGGGAAGATCCCACGTGCCGCGGAGCGGCTGGGCCGGTGAGCCATGGCCGCTGAGCCTGCACATCCGGAGCCTGTGCTCCGCCACGGGAGAGGCCACAACAGTGAGAGGCCCGCGTACCGCAAAAAAAAAAAAAAAGAAAGAAAACTGCTCCTGTCTATGAACCATCCCTCTTTGGTGTTTAGTACAGGCTCACTTCCTAGGTCACAGGGACAGGAATAGATCATGTCTATGGTGTCTATATAATCGTGCTCCAAGCGGTCCCATTTCTGTGGGTAAGCGGGGTGGCAGGATTTTGCGTGTGACAGGTTTTTATGGTAACTGCTGGCTTGTCTAAAAGCATAGCCTGAGCTTGGATCAACCTTCCGGAGGATACACATTCTGTTCCCTTAGAACTTAACCAAAGCCTGAACCTGGTGTGAAGTCCAGGTTGACCAGACATTAACTTTTCAGCTTTCTGTAGCAGAGTGGTAGCAGCTGTCACTGCCCGTGGGCAAGGAGGCCACCCCTTAGCAGTTTGATCTAATTGTTGAGAGAAATAAGCAACCACCTGAGTAAGGGGTCCTAGGTTTTGAGGGAATACCCCAGTGACAATTCCTCTTCTCTCGTGAATATGAAGGTTAAGAGGGTTAGCTAAATCTGGGAGGGCCAGGGCATGGGCCTGAAATAATTGCTTTCTCAACTTTTGACAGGCCCCTTCACGTTCTGAATTCCATTCAAAAGGATCATCATCCTTTCATACAGAGGTCTAGCTATTAGATCATAGTTAGGGACCCAGGTGCAGCAAAACCCAGCCATCACCAGGAAACCCCTAAGCTGTCTTCCAGTTCTGGGAGGGGTGAGGCTGCATGTGTGTTCTTTCCTTTCCTAGTATAGGCCTCTCTGACTTTCTGTGAGAAGGAAGCCTCGTTAACTCACCCTAGTTTGTGGTATTTGAGCCTTTTTCTTGGACACTTTATATCCTTTATTGGCTAAGTGGTTCAGAGCAGCTCAGAGGCCTCCTTAGTAGAGCTGGCTATCAGAATGTCGTCTGCATCCAGGATGTAGATCTTTTAGATCTTTAGCTAAAATCTCCCCAAAGATGGTGGATGAATTTTTGAACTCTTGGGGCAGGACTGTCTAGCAGTATTGTTTTTTGTTGTGAGTTTGGGTCCTGCTGCTCAAAAGCAAAAAATTCTTGTGACTCTGGAGCTAATGGAATACAGAAGAAGGCATCTTTTAAATTTAATACAAAATACCAAGTCCTGGTGGACGGTAGAGTAGTCAGCAGGGTGTAGGGATCAGGGGCCACTAGATGCGTATCCTTGGTGGCTTCATTGATTTCCCTGAGGTCCTAGACCATCCAGTGTTCCCCCCTGGGTTTCTTTCCAGGGAGAATGCAGTTGTTACAGGCTGATTGGCCTGGTCTAATAAGGCCCTGGTCAGTTAGGCCCTGTATGACAGGGGCAATGCCCAACAAGGCCTCCGGATGGGGTGGGTACTGTTCTCTATGGGCCATGTATGTCCAGGTTTTAGAAGGACCGTCACAGGACTGGATCCTGCAGCTCATGGTGCTCCAGGTCCGAGTGCCAAGTGTGGCATTTCTGCACGTGCCCCACTGCCACCGTCCTGAATTCGGATGTCGTGTGCAGCACTTCTGCACACGGCACGCCAGGTGTCGGGCACAGCCTTTTCGCTCTAGGGACTCTGGTCTGAATTGCTGGGTGCAAGGCCTCTGCACATGGTACCCTGTGAGCAAGTGAAATTATACTCAGCACAAAGGGGAAAATAGTTAGATTTTATTACCCACGTTCTATTTTTATTTCCCGGGAATTGTTCATGGGCTTTGCTGGTGAAACACTCAGATTCATCTTACAGTTTTCAGTATTAATACCTACTCGCAGGTCCCAGAGTTCTGAACCAGAGGCTAAACACCCCTGGGACAGAATTCCTATGAAGCAAGTTATGCATAGTCATGGTTATAGTCATGGGTCACTAACATATAGTACCAAGTTTTAAAATAATTTAATATTTATAGTAATTTAGTATATAGTTTATTATATGTAGTAAATATATTTTACTACATGATGTGCTGTATAGAGAAAAGTACATATATTTATACAGTACTATATACTACACAATATATATGATATATAAAAGTATAGAGATTATTATATTTTACCATGTACATATATGTGTGTATATAGAAAGTACACTCATTCATTTATTCATTTGTGCTGTGAAACTGGACATTTTCACATGATATTTTGTACCCCCTCTAGTCTTAAAGTGGAAGACACACCTATTTTAAAGCCATAGTATTTTTTCAATTGCTCCTGAGATAGAGGTTGAGTTCATCATAGGAAGAAGAGAAGACTTCTATTTTGTTTTGAGGAGAATTACTCTTAGAGGCCTTTGAATTAAGCAAAGGAGAAGCAAAGGCCTCTTCTGAAAAGGTCTTCATTAAGGGCAGAGATGTCTCTCTAAAGAGATTTCTGTGTCAGCAGGAAAGGAGAGACTCTCCTTCCTCTGGAACAAAGTGGGGTTGGCAGCTTCAACCCTGATCTGGGGAAGAGATGATCAAAAGCACTGGCAACTCTGGGAAACAGGCTGAGCCCACTGAGGCAGGAGAGGAGAGGCACCAGGTGGGGCATTTCAAGGCCAGGATTCAGGGTCTCGGTTGCCCTTTCTATGGTACAGTTTCCTGCTCTCACCTCCACGCATCCAGTAAATGATGTAGGGCTAAGGTGGTGAGAGATGCCCAACAGAGAACTTAGGAGTGGGAGCCCAGAGGAAGGCCCTTAGGACAGATACGGGGAGCAGGGAAGCATTCTGCAGGAACCCCCAGAAGTACCTGGGAAGGGCAGCTTGGTACCAACTCCAGTGGATCAACTAGGAGAAGAGCTCAGACAATTGTGATGCAATTATGAGTGGAAGATGGAGGATCCCAGGACATCTGGGATACAGTGAACTCAACAGTACTGACTATCAGTTCTGTATCCAGAACTAGAAAGACCACGGTGAACAAGATAGACATGGTCTTGAACCTCACAGATACAACAACTATGTACAAATATGAAGTTGATTCCAATAGAGATTACAGTCTCTGAAAGTGTCAGCAAACTTTTTCTATCAATGACCAGATAATACATATTCTAGGTTTTGGGTCATATGGTATCTGTCACAACTACTCCACTCTGCCACTAGTGTGAAAGCAGTCACAGACAATGAGTAAGAAAATAGGCATTGTTGTATTCCAATAAAGCTTTATTTATGGACACCAAAAATTGAATTTCATACAGTTTTCACATGTCACAGAATGTTATTTTTTTTTCAACTACTTAAAAATTCAGAAATTATTCTTAACTCACAGGTTATCCAAAAACAGGTGGCAGGCTGGATGTGGCTCCTGGGGTGTAGTTTGGCTATCTCAGCTTGTCAGTTAACCTTAAATATAAATAATAATAATTTTTAAAAGCCTGTGGTTTTGAGAATTTGCTAAGTGTCAGGTGCTATGTTAAGTATGTTTCACTATAATAATATTACACTTATAAGTTGGCTTTCCAGTGGACTTTCTTGACTGGGAAAGGAGACAGTGACGGTGCAGCTACTTTTCCAAGTATTGAGCGTAGCTATGGGTGATGTCACTCTATGAGCATCATCCATTATATCTGTCTCTTTATTTTTTTTTACTTTTTTTTTATTGGAGTATAATTGCTTTACAATGTTGTGTTAGTTTCTGCTGTACAGTAAAGTGAATCAGCTATATGTATACACATATCCCCATATCCCCTCCCTCTTGGACCTCCCTCCCCACCCCATCCCACCCCATCCCACCCATCTAGGTCATCACAGAGCACCGGGCTGAGCTCCCTGTACTGTACAGCAGGTTCCCACTAGCTACCTATTTTACGCATGGTAGTGCATTTATGTCAAACCTGATCTCCCAATTCATCCCACCCTCCCCTTCCCCCCCCGTGTCCACACATCTGTCCTCTGCATCTGTGTTTCTATTCCTGCCCTGCAAATATGTTCATCTGTACCATTTTTCTAGATTCCACATATATGTGTTAATATACGATATTTGTTTTTCTCTTTCTGACTTACTTCACGCTGTGTGACAGACTCTGGGTCCATCCATATCTCTACAAATGACCCAATTCTATTTCGTTTTATGGCTGAGTAATATTCCATTATATATATATATATATGTACCACATCTTCTTTATCCATTCATCTGTCAGTGGACCTTTAGGTTGTTTCCATGTCCTCGCTGTTATAAACAGTTCTGCAATGAACATTGGGCTACATGTTTCTTTTTGAATTATGGTTTTCTCAGGGTATATGCCCAGTAGTGGGATTGCTGGGTCGTATGGTAGTTCTATTTTTAGTTTTTAAAGGAACTTCCATACTGTTCTCCGTAGTGGCTGTATCAGTTTACATTCCCACTAACAGTGCAGGAGGAGGATTCCCTTTTCTCCCCACCCTCTCCAGCATTTATTGTTTGTAGACTTTTTGATGATGGCCATTCTGACTGGTGTGAGGCGATACCTCATTGTAGTTTTGATTATCTGTCTCTTTAAAGGAAGTGTTGAAATAGCTGACCTAGCCATCTCCTCTCAAAGTCACCAAATGCTAAGCAAGAAGGGATCATCAAGTCCAATCCTGCCACTTTATTAAAGGACATCTGAGTCTTAGAGGGAGTTACAGAAAAGGCACCCAAACACAGCAGCCATCGGGCCACATCTCCTGGCCCCATTTACCGCTGCCTTTCCCCATCCTCAGTGACCATTCAGCTTCTGGTCACAAATTGGCAAATGGGATCACAGAAAACCAGGTGGCCTTGGGTCAACAGAGCATCTTGCCCAACAAGGGAACATTCAGCTAAGAGTGACTCTGGCGGGGCGGGGAGAGACAGATTTAACAGGCATCTGGGCAGGAAACACTGCCCTGTTTATTGATGGAAAACTGTTTGCCAGATTAAGAGCTCTTTGGGGACCTTTGAAGATGTTTGGCAAAGTCCAGTCCCAAAAGCTGATGTGCGCTGAGAAAAAAAATCTGTGGGCCTCTGAAAACGGAGCAGCCAAAAGGCTACCTCCCCAGAAGCCTATGAAGGGAGCAGCATGAAAAGCTCCACTTCAAAGAGGATGCATGGGAGTGAGCTACCGTCTCTTTAAGAGGTGCCCCTCCTCCAGGAATTAGTCAGGCACTCCACCCTGGCCCTGTAATTTCTTTCTTTTTTTTTTTTTTTTTTTTTGCTGTATGTGGGCCTGTCACTGTTGCGGCCTCTCCCCTTGCGGAGCACAGGCTCCGGACACGCAGGCTCATCAGCCATGACTCACGGGCCCAGCCGCTCCGCGGCATGTGGGATCTTCCCGGACCGGGGCACGAACCCGTGTCCCCTGCATCGGCAGGCGGACTCTCAACCACTGCGCCACCAGGGAAGCCCCCTGTAACTTCTTTGGAGCAATTTGCACAACTGGAATTAGTCACTTGTATGTATTTTATACCCGCAAGCCCCAAGCCTGTTTGCTGTACTAGCAAAGTGCCAGGCACATGGTAAAAACTTATTGACCATAGTGAGACACCGCCTCACAGCCATAAGGATGGCTCCTATCAAAAGCAACAGTAAGTAACACGTACTTGTGAGGATGTGGAGAAATTGGAACCTTCGTACATGGTTGATGGTAAAATGGTGCAGCCGCTGTGGAAAACTGTGGCAGTTCCTCAAAAAGTTAGAAATAGAACTACCATTTGACCTGGCAATTCCACTTCTGGGTACATATCCAAAAGCATTGAAAGCAGAATCTTGAAGAGATAGTTTTACACTCATGTTCATAGCAGCACTATTCACAACAGCCAAAGGTAGAAGCAGCCCAAGCATCCATTGATGGGTGAATAGGTAAGCAAAATGTGGTATAACATACAACGGAATATTCAGCCTTCAAAAGGAAGGAAATTCTGACACGTGCTGCAACACGGATGAACCTTGAAGACATTATGTTTAAGTGAAGTAAGTCAATCACAAAAAGACAAATATTGTATGATTCCACTTATATAAAGTAGCTAGAGTAGTCAGACTCATACAAGCAGAAAATAGAATGAATGTTGCCAGGGCTGACAATGTCAGTACGCTTGACATTACTGAACTGTACACATAAAAAATGGTTAAGATGGTAAATTTTATGTTATATGTATTTTACCACAGTTTTTAAAAGTGAGTTTAAAAAAAAACAACTTCTTGAATACACTGCTGGGGAGACTTTCAGCTATGTGGAACAAAATCCAATGCAAGCCTAATTAAGCCAAAAGAAAATTTTATTGGCTCATGTGACCAAAAAAATCCAAAGGTAGATGCTTCAGATATAGCAGAATCCAGCTGTTCAAATGATACCATCAGGAATCTGTCTCCATCTCAGCCCTGTCCCCACGTTGTGGGAAAGATGAGCACACAACTTTTGGAAGATGGATTTGCTGTTCATCAGTATAAGTTTCTTTCTGAATTGGACACTAAGTGGAGACTACTTTAAAATCCTCTCAGGCTCACCTCACACTTCAGGGAGTGTGGGATTGGGTGGGAACAGTGGGGAAGAATGTGACTCGAAGGGATTTTTTTCAGAGCGATGAAACTTGTGGTGGTGGTGATTTCACAGATCTATGCATGTGTTTAAATTCCTAGAACTGAACAGTCCCAAAACCCAGTTTTTCTGTGCATTAATTAAAAAATAAAATAAAATTTATAATATATCAACAAAATGTAAGTGGGGGGGGAAAGAGTGGACAAGAAATAATAACCTGCTTAGATAATCAGGAACTTTTGAAAAGTAAGGTAATGGAACCACTAGAAGTTTTTAATTTTAATCTGGTAATTTAAAACCCAGAGGAGGGGCTAAAAGGCAATTTAAACCTAACTAAATCGAAAATAGATGAACTAAAAAATTCTAAATAAATTACCCAAAAAGCCACATGGAGACATAGAGATAAAATATATGAAATAAATATCAAGTGACATAGAAGATAGATTAGAGAGCCTAACAAATATCTAATCAAAGTTTATGTAAACAATAGAGAGAATGGAAAACATAATATTTGAAGATATGATGGTTGTGGTTTTTTAAAAATTAGTAAAAGATATGGATCTGGAGATATGGATCTGGATCATTTGCTGGAAGCCCAGCAAATCCCAACCAGAATAGATAAAGGTCTTACTTACGCATCATGGTACAATTACAAATAGCAAAACAAAGATCTTAAAAGCAGCCAGAAGGAAAAGAGGGTCATTTGTAAAGGAAAGACACAAGTAGACAGCACACATCTTATCAGTAACATGGAAAGCCAGCTGTGAGTGAAATAACATCTTTAAAATACAAAGCAGAAATAACTGTCAAACTAGTTTTGTGCACTCAAAAAAAGCCATCTTCCAAGAATGTGGGCTACGTACAGACATTTTCCAAAAATCAAAAAGTGGAATAGTTTATTACCAATAGATCCCACTAATACAATTTCTAAAAGATATTTCAAAGAGAAGAAAAGTAAGCCCATAAAGAAAATATGAAATTTAAGAAGGAACAATACCAAATACATTGGTAAATAGGTAAATATAAAATATTATGGGGGCTTCCCTGGTGGCACAGTGGTTGGGAGTCCGCCTGCCGATGCAGGGGACACGGGTTCGTGCCCCGGTCCGGGAGGATCCCACATGCCGCGGAGCGGCTGGGCCCGTGGGCCATGGCTACTGGGCCTGCGCGTCTGGAGCCTCTGCTCCGCAACGGGAGAGGCCACAACAGTGAGAGGCCTGCATACCGCAAAAACAACAACAACAAAAATATTATGTTAAAAAAAAAGTGAACATAATAGTAATACTTTATTTGTGAGGTATAAAAATAGACTTAGGGGCTTCCCTGGTGGCACAGTGGTTGAGAGTCCGCCTGCCGTTGCAGGGGACACGGGTTTGTGCCCCGGTCCAGGAAGATCCCACATGCCGCGGAGCGGCTGGGCCCGTGAGCCATGGCCGCTGAGCCTGCGCGTCCGGAGTCTGTGCTCCGCAACGGGAGAGGCCACAACGGTGAGAGGCCCGCGTACCGCAAAAAAAAAAAAAAAAAAAAAAAAAAACAGTGTGGTACTTCTGTGAGGAGAGGCAAATAGGCCAACCAGTGGAACAGACCCACATGCATTTAGACATTTGATTGATGACAGATTATTAACAGTGCTATATTAATTAGATATCCACGTGGAAAAAGAATACTGACCCCTCCTCACCCCCTTCACTAAATATCCTGTTTTCTTAAAGGATGCTGTGAGGCTTGAATTCACAATTAGGAGACAGAATACATCCTCCGCACTTCTTCACTGATTTCAGGTTACCACTTAGCGCTTCAGCTGTTGGCAGGCTTAAGAAGTTGCACCTTTGGCATGGAAATCAGGGTGTCAGAGTGGGACCAGCAGCAGTGAGGGTACATAGGAGACTCGATATGGTGACTATAGCTGGCAGACCTGTCTGCAAGCATATGTGACACGCCCCCAGGGTCTACCACACAGGAACGGAGGGTCCCTTGCCGTATTCTGGAAGTTCTGGGTGAGCAGGTGGAGGCAAGGGCCAGTTGGATATTACTGTTAAAGTGACTCCAGGGGGCTTCCCTGGTGGCGCAGTGGTTAAGAATCTGCCTGTCAATGCAGGGGACGTGGGTTCGAGCCCTGGTCCGGGAAGATCTCACATGCTGGGGAGCAACTAAGCCCAATGTGCCACAACTCCTGAGCCTGCATTCTAGAGCCCGTGAGCCACAACTACTGAGCCCACATGCCTAGAGCCCATGCTCTGCAACAAGAGAAGCCACCGCAATGAGAAGCCTGCGCACCACAACAAAGAGTAGCCCCTGCTCGCTGCAACTAGAGAAAGCCTGCACACAGCAATGAAGACCCAATGCAGCCAAAAATAATTAATTAATTAATTAATTTTTTAAAAGAAGTGACTCCAATTGAGCTCGCAGGAACACAAGCCTATGAGCTCCCCGTAGGTCTGAATTAGGTCTCATCTACCTCTATGTCCTCAGTGTCACGCATAGGGTAAGTGTATTGTTTTGCTCAGGTGGCCATAATGAAGTACCAGAGACTGAGTGGCTTAAACATGGAAATTTATTTTCTCATAGTTCCGGAGGCTGGAATTCCTTTGTCGGTGTGGTTGGTTTCTTCTGAGGCCTCTCTCCTTGACGAGTAGATGACCGGCTTCCCCCTGTGTCTTTGCATGGTCTTCCCTCTGTGTGTGTCCAAATTTCCTCTTCTTATTAGGACACCAGTCATACTGAATTAGGGCCCACCCTAATGACCTCATTTTGACTTAATCACCTCTTTGAAGACCCTGTCTCCAAAAACCATCCCTTTCTGCAGTCCTGGGGGTTAGGACTTCAACACACGAAAGTGTTGGGGGGTACGATACAGCCCATTTGACACTGTGCTAAGTAAGTGAATGAGTGTGTGAGTGAATGATAGATGCCTCCATTACAACATCTCTTCTCTGAAAGAAGATTTGAAGCCCAGATGCCTGAGCAGAGAGTATGTAGGCATTTATGATGGTCCTGAACCCCTCCCCTTCAGCCAGTGAAACAAAGTGGAGGGTGCAGCCATCCCCAGTGGGACACCAGCTAGCCAAGCTAAGTGCTAATACAGTCTACTTGTTACGGCTACTGCTTTTATATCTTCAATATTCCAGCACTAAACCTTGAGGCTAATTTTCCAAGTGCCAAGGAGGCTTTCAAGAGTCCAATGCAGTCACCTTTTGGAAATTAACCCTCACCAATCCACAAATCCTATAGAACACATTTAGACACACAACCACGACCCTAAGAAATACTTTCATTGTCATGATACGTGGTAGGAGGATAAACTGACCTATAGCCATTTATTTCCAATTTTCCAGGTCAGGGCAACCCTTATAGCCAGAGTCCTAATTTCAAATATATAATTCCATTGTCTTCACATATATCCTTGTGATCAGTGGAATACATGCCCAAATTTTGGTAACTAAGGAAATGGTGGTAAAAAGCTTGGATATCAGAATATTAAACCTGGTCCTACTCTCTAAAGATATCACCATGCTTATCATATGCATGCTTTGGAGTTAATCATCTCACTGGTCCCTTGAAGTCTGACGCTTATCTCTAGATACCCTTTATTCTTTATAAAATTATGGCTTTGATATCTATTTATCACTTCATATTTATTTATTATTTTGATCAATATTAATTCAACATTCTTTCATCTGATCAGTATTTACTGAGTGTTTACTATGTGCTGGGTACTAAGACCTCATGTACAGCAGTGAAAGAAGGTTCCTGCTACCATGAAGCTTATGTATTAGTGGGGAGATGGATGCTAAGTAAATAATAACAATTATAATTAGAATAATTGAAAAATGTAATTGAAAGCCATGTGAAGATCAGAGTATAATCCAGTTGAAGGGAACAGAATATGCAAAAGCCCTGAGGTAAGAACAAGAGTTTTTAGAGGAACAGAAAAACCGTGCAGTGTGACTCTGAGTATCAGAAGTTCAGTAAGTGTCCAGAATGGTATGTTCTGTCATTTGGTTTAAGCTGAATTCTCCCAAGCATTTGGGAACTAGGAAAGGACATTCGTTCTTGTAAACAAGTAACTTCTCCGTTATCTCTTTCATGAGTTTAGATTTGGATCATGGCTCCTCTTAAGCTTCATCCTCTAACTTGAAGCATCCCAATGGTTTTTAGCTTATCTCATGCCACCTCAAGTCCTCTCGATAAAAATAACTTTGTCCTTTTTGCATTCCCAGTACTTAACACTTAGTGAGCCCTTATCATGTGTCAGGTGCCCTGCTCAGCACTGGACATGCATTATCTCCTTTAATCCCTACAGCGACCTTGTTAGGGATGGTATCATTTTATAGGCAAGAAAACTGAGGCTCAGGGAGACTGGATGACTTGTTCAAAATCACTAAAGAAAGAAGTGGGAGAACAGAAATTTGACTTGTCCAGGAGTGTGCCATGCTACTTTTGGCCGCACTCTATTGGTTACCCTTCTCCCCTACATGATGTACATGACCCTTGACCTAACTCAGTTCCTAAAATCATGGAGGATCTCAGGGAGTCCTCAGGCTCTTCTAAGGGACCTTTCAGTTCTGCCAGTTTACTGGTTCCAAATGCCATTTGGGACCAGATCCAGGTTGACTTCATCTGAGTCTCAAGGGAGGATTTTTTTTTTTTTTTTTTTTGCGGTACGCGGGCCTCTCACTGTTGTGGCCTCTCCCGTTGCGGAGCACAGGCTCCGGACGCGCAGGCTCAGCGGCCATGGCTCACGGGCCCAGCTGCTCCGTGGCATGTGGGATCTTCCCGGACCGGAGCACGAACCTGTGTCCCCTTCATCGGCAGGCGGACTCTCAACCACTGCGCCACCAGGGAAGCCCAAGGGAGGATTAAAAAAGTAAAATAAAATAAATAGAGATGCTGGGATTTGAACCCAAGGCTAAAAATCGTCTGCCTCTTTTGGAAAGCTCCCCCAGGTGATTCTGGTAAGCAGCAAAGAAGGGGTCAGTTTTATCCAGCCTGAGCTTCCTGATATAAGCAGCCTGTGCCAGGAAACTTTCAGAAGTGGAGAGATTATCACATACCAGTTTGATAGTCCTAGTATTTGAAACTTCTTTCTTCTTTGCCTGAACTCTGCTCTTCCCAAACTTTGGTTGCCTGAAGAAATGAGGTCATCCAGTGTCAACCAATAATACCATATGGTTGAAAATTCTTATAGCTGAGAAACAATTTCACATCCCATTTCCTAAAACTGTGCTGCTTTGTTCTGATTTTTGTAAGGAAAAAAAAAAAACACAAGCAAACACAGCACCTCAGAGTGCAAATTATAAAAGAAAAGCATGTGTGCCTCACTATATCCACTTTGCAAAACGATCAAAGGTACAGAACGAAGAGAAGGAAGTGGAAGGAGAAACGGGAGGAAGAAGTCGATGGGCATAGAAAGAGAAAAAAGAAAGATTAGGTCAAATATGGGCTCTACTGACTGTAGTTCTGAATTTTTAAAACACACTTTCACTCTTACTCAAAAGAACCATAGAGAAAATTTTCCCTTACCAAGAGTGTTATACCTTCATTGGCCCAAAAGATCCAGGAAAATTTTAATCCTTAATGCACAAAATTTCCCCAAGAGCCCAAGAAGAGCTTTTTTGCTGGATTGTGATAGAAAGCCCACGCCTTCATGTATAATTGAAGACGTTTAGGGCAGCAATACAACCCTTCCTGCTTATACACAGACTCCAAACCCTCGCTAATGTGCAGCTATCTCAGGAAGCTCTCTGAAGCAATTAAAAATAGTTATTCTGCTGCCTAGGAAGAGTCTGAGCTCGTCCTAGCCTTTGCATGGATTGTGACAACACATTAAGGAGTTATTCACTTCACTTGTACTCATTCTACAAACTTTTCTCAAACTGTGATTGCTAAACACGTAGGTAAGGCTCATTACATTTTTTTTCAAAATAACACAAATAGTGAAGATTGTTTTTGATAAGCATTTCCTCTTCATTTATCCAGTTGATTTCTAATTTGCCAAGTGTAGGAGGTAAAATTATATTATGTGTGGTCTTTACCCCTCAGGAGAATTTTGCTTCTGAAATTTTAATGCTGGAATCTTCATCTTCCACACAGGAAACCTAATTTAATTCATAGCAAATGTTGTTCTGAATGGAGTGTTATTTTGCATTTCATCTGTGATATACACAAGTCTCCAGAAATGGCAGGAAAAAATTGGTTACCTCATTAGGCTGTGTAGTTTAGAGCAGTGTTATTCAGTGCGTGATCTACATTCTAGCAGCACCAGCAGGACCTAATATTTTGTAGAAATAAAAAACACTTCTTTAGAGCAGTGATACCCAGTTGGAGGAAGTTTTGCCTCCGAGGAGGCATTGGAGACATTTTTGGTTGTTACAGTTGGGGGTGAGGATGCTATTGTATTCTAGTGGGTAGAGGTCAGGGATGCTGCTCAACATCCTCTGTGGCACAGGACAGTTCCCCACAACAAAGAATTATCTGAGGGCTTCCCTGGGCGCAGTGGTTGAGAGTCCGCCTGCCGATGCAGGGGACACGGGTTCGTGCCCCGGTCCGGGAAGATCCCACATGCCATGGAGCGGCTGGGCCCGTGAGCCATGGCTGCTGAGCCTGCGCGTCCGGAGCCTGTGCTCCGCAATGGGAGAGGCCACAACAGTGAGAGGCCTGCGTACCGCAAAAAAAAAAAAAAAAAAAAAAAAAGAAATAAAATACTCCACTCCCCTCACAGATACAGAGAACAAACTAGTAGTTACCAGTGGGGAGAGGGGAGGGGCCAGATAGGGGTAGGGAATGAAGAGGTTCAAACTACTACCTATAAAATAAATAAGCTACAAGGATATATTGTACCAAACAAGGAATATAGCCAATATTTTATAATAACTCTAAGTGGAGTGTAATCTGTAAATATTCTGAATCACTATGTTGTACACCTGAAACTTATATAACATTGTAAATCAACTGTACTTCGATATAATAATAGTGTAAAATAAAAAAATTTAATTAAAAAAATACTCCACTCCCCCAAGTCACTATCATATTATCCTGTTTTATTGCCTTCCTTACAGATTGTAAGTATCTCATTTGTTTGTCCATCAGAGTAGGGGTCATGGCTCTCTTGTTTGCCACTATATCCCCAGCACCCGAAATAATGCCTGACATGTGGTAGCTTCTCAAATAAATATTACTGAGTGAATAAGAAGACTTAACTGACAAAGTGTGATACAGGTTGACAAAACCAGAACATCTGGTCTCCTTAACTCGGGTGCACCAAATGATACACTCCAAACCTAGACACTCAGCTCTCCCTCTCTAGCCCACATGTAGGTGCAATCCTTGTCCAGTCCTCTTCAGTCTTCCTAATACCCAGCAGATCAGGCCTGCTCAGCTGTCACCCCTAACACCTCCACCACCCATTACTCCAGCTTGCCATTCCACGGGTCAGTTTTCAGCCTTTCAGAACCTAATCTGGTTCGCAGTCCAGATTCTTTGGAAATGATTCTGCTCCAGGAGACCTCTCCTGCGAACATGGCGAGCCACATGCAAGTCCCCACACGGCAAGGGAAGGAGAACACTTCTATAGAGGGGAAGAGGCAGTGGGCGGGCCCTAGGAAACAAAGAGTCCCTGGCCTGTCATTGGCTGAGTCCTTGCCAGGAGAAAAGAGGAATCTTTCTTCTTCCTGTTGGGCTCTGTTATCATCACAGGGCATGAGGGCTCCCCCGTCTGGTCTCCCAACTCTGTTTAGCTGAAGTTTCTGTTTATTAATTTTTTATAGCAGGTTCATCCATGAGTTGCAGAGTATAGTCCAAAACACAGCATTATATATATATATATATATATATATATATATATATATATATATACACATACACACACATCTATATGTATGTGTATATATCCTTATAATATATATATTTTATATATAAAATGATGGGATGGATACAGTTCTTCCCTGGTACAATGGAGGATGAATGGGAAAAAGATTTTTAAGTCAGAGAGTTTGTGTTTTATGCCCCTCCATCTTCAAGTGGTTTCATTAAAAGGTGGTGTGGTTTAAAAAATTAACAGGACAGAATCTGTTTCACCCTCATACTCCCTCTCCCCTGTTTTGCTCATTTTTCCCCCTTGTGAGAGGATCAAAATTGTTGGAAATTGGAAACGTAAATGGTTTTCTAATAATATTCGCCAAAAAGACACTGTTCTTTTGTAGCAAACCCCTGAGACCACAGCAGTTACTTTATGACTGCTAAAGCCGGGTAGTTGAGACTAACGCAGAATTTGGCAGCAAACGTACTCGACTTCTTACCATTCCTGAAGATCTGGAACCTTTCTCTTGCATTTTCGCAGATCAGCAGATTCTCAGTCAATCTCTCTCCCTCTCTCCCTCTCTCCCTCTCTCCCTCTCTCCCTCTCTCCCTCTCTCCCTCTCTCCCTCCCTCCCTCCCTCCTTCCCTCCTTCCTTCCCTCCTTCCCTCCCTCTCTCTTTCTCGCCTTCCCTCTCCCTCCCTTCCTCTATTATGGAATCCTAGATACAAATAACATCAAAAAGCATACATTCAACATCACCCCATTGAATATTGTAGATCTAGGGATCCATCTGGCATTGAGAAGTTGTTCTTTGAATCCATCTCATTTCATCTCAATCATCTCATTTCTGTAGTCCATTGAATCTGTGATTGTTTCCTTAGCCTACATTTTAATTTTACCTTTGGTACATACCTTATAATATAATGTCTCAACCAGCAAGTCTGTTTTCTTTGCCTTTCAAAGACAGACATCTACCCTGTAAAATCATGAGTCATAAAGAAATGATCACAAATGCTGATAACTGGGTACAAAAGATATCCATCACAGCATTTTTCATGTTTTGTGTAACAACAGAAACCCACTAAAAATAATCTAAATAGCTAATTATCAGGGAACGGTTACATAAGTAATAATCCATCTCATTAACAGGAAATGATGCAGACTATGAAAATATCTGCAAAGAACGTTAATAGTGATATAACATGTAGAAAGAGGATTAGAAGGAAATATTCCCTTATTTTCATGGTGGTTAACACTGGATGGTAGGATATAGGTGATATCTCGTCTTACTTATACTTTTATTCATTTTCCTACTTTTCTAGATTGAAGGTATATTAGTTTTACATTTGGAAGTAAAACTATTTTCAAAGGTCAAAAAGGGTAAGTTGTTACATCAGGATCTAGAAAGCTAGAGTGAGTTTTTTTCCCTCTCCTACACTGGCTATTAGGAAGTCACTTTCTTCTCTCCTTTTAAAAGAGGGAAGATATTTCCACATTATTAAGCAATCAGCCAGTAGGGTTCATTCAATAGCAATAAATGGGCCTCTCAAGAGAAAATTAGTGAAGCTCAGGAAATTAGAGCTAGAAACCCTTACTGAGTGGTCTAATGCATCCCTCAAGAATCAACGCCATATACATTGCACTTGCTGGTATGGGCACTTTCTTTTCAATCTAATTGTAAATGTTTCAAGTGATTGCAGTTTCACTGCTGTATTTTAGACCAGTCAACAAACTATTAATCCATCTTTCCTGAGCAGAATATAATAACTCCAGCAAACTTGAGAGATGTCAAACTACCTCTCTTGCCTGGACCTGCTAGCTGAACAAGTATCTTAGACCTGGTTCAAATCCTGGCACCTCCACTCAGCTATAAGGCCTTACACAAGACCGTTTACCTGTCTGATCCTAGGTTTCCTCAGCTGTAAAAAGAAACCTCTCCACGTACCTTACAAAGGGTGCTGTAGGAATTAAATGAGATGGTGCATCTAGGGAATGCATTGAGTGCACACAGTAGGTACTCAGTAAATCTTTGGTGATTCTGGAGTGTTGGACCAGTGTTGAACAGTTGTTTTCCTGACAGAGGAGATGGGCTATGCTGAGTCAACAACCCCTTTTTAGTGTATTTCCCTGGATGACACAAGTGGGTTGGAGTGGATGGTGCAGTTCATGACCTTGAAACAGCAAAATTCCATTTGGTACCCAATCCTTGAGCTTAGTCACACCAACTAATATCACCAGGCTCACATCACAAATATGGCTCATACAGCCCCCATTGGAGCCTTTTCATTGTTGATAAGAGCTGCAACTAGAACACTGGCCATGGGGATGGGAAAAAAAGGATGGAGTGAAGAGTCATGTTTGAGGTGGAATCAGTAGGGTGTGATGAAATGTTCATGTAGAAGCTGAAGGAAAGAGAATAATAATGCCCTCCAAGTTCCTAACGTGGATGACTACATGCACAGCTTATTGAATCACCAAATATCTACTGAACACCTATGAAGAGCCAGGAACTGGGCATGAGGAACACCACAGTGAACAAAACAAACAAACAAAAATCTCTGCTTTTGTGAGTTTACCTTCTAGTGGGAGAGACAGACAATAAATAGTAAACAAATAAATAAGACAATTTCTGGTTGTGGCAGTGTAGTGAAGGAAATAAATAGGATAAAAGGATGGAGAATAAGATTCTGGAAACCTGCTTTAGATATGATGGTCAGGGAAGGACTCTCTCAGGACATAAATCCATGAGGTGATGGGTTCTGAAAGATGAGAAGGAGCCAACAGGTGAAGAGAGGGAGGGACACATTCTGGGAAGAAGGAATAGCAGGTCCAAGACCTTGGGATAGGAAAAAGCTAGGTGTACTCCTTGAGAAAAGAAAAGGAAAAAAAAAAAAGGCCCGGGGCTTCCCTGGTGGCACAGTGGTTGAGAGTCCGCCTGCCGATGCACGGGACACGGGTTCGTGCCACGGTCCGGGAGTATCCCACATGCTGTGGAGCGGCTGGGCCCGTGAGCCATGGCCGCTGAGCCTGCGCGTCTGGAGCCTGTGCTCCGCAACGGGAGAGGCCACAACAGTGAGAGGCCCGCGTACCACAAAAAAAAAAAAAGAGAGAGAAATGGGCGGGACCCATTAGCCAAGAACCAAGCCTTGAGAAGCAGGTTCTTGGGGAGGACACTTTCACGTTTGACATGCTGAGTTTGAGGTACCAGAGGCAACCTAAAAACTAAAGATCCAGACCTACATCCTGCGAACTAGAGACAGTATTGGGATTTGGAAAAATGTTCCGTTGCATCAAAATCACTGGGGAATGTTCTAAAAATACAGACTTCTCAGGCATTCAAAATACAGATTTCTGGGGTGCCACCCTGGGAAATTCTAATTCAGGTAGATCTTGGTCAAGATCCGGAAATCATTGTTCATTTCTCCCAGGTAATTCTGATCCATTCATTCAAGAACTATTGCTTGCATTCCTAGTATGTATCAGGACAATTCTAAGTGCTGGAGATACAGCCCTGAACAGGTTACAGAGCTTATAGTCTCAAGAAAGAACAGACAGCAAACAAGTAAACAAATAAATTACAATAGTGATACATGTCACCCCCCCAAAAAGCTGGTAGAATGTATAATAATTATGGGGACCTACACTAGATAAATCTAAAGAGCTCTCTGTCTCTCTGAGGAAGTGACATTTCAGTTGACAGCTGAGGAATAAGAAGGAGCAGCCATGTGACAGTCTTGGGAAATACCATTCCAGGCAGAGGGAACAGCCAAGGCAAAGGCTTGGTTGAGAACTCAGTAGATGAATCTAATTCTTTGGTTTATTCTCACTTGATTAACCAACCAAAATGGGGGAGAAGGCATGGTGGGAAAGGTACTGTTGTACTGTTTCATCATTTTTTTAATCATTTTTAAAAATTGAAGTACAGTGAACTTACAGTGTTTCAGGTGTACAGCAAAGTGATTCAGATAGACATGTAGATAGATAGATATCCCTTTTCAGTATCCATTATAGGTTATTACATGATATCGAATATAGTTCCCTGTGCTATATAGTAGGTCCTTGTTATTTATCTATTTTATATATAGTAGTGTGTATATGTTAATCCCAAATTCCTAATTTATCTCTCTCTCCCCACCCCATCCCTGCTATCCCCTTTGGGAACCATAAGTTTGTTTTCTATATCTGTGAGTCTATTTCTGTTTTGTAAATAAGTTCATTTGTATCTTTTTTTTAGATTCCACATATAAGTGATGTTTCATCTTTATATGTTCACTCAGCAAGCTATGCTAAGCACAATACCAGATACTGTACCAAGGGCTGACACAAAGATGAGCAAGACAGTTCCCTGTCTTAGGGATTTTGCAGTCCAGTGAGGGAGGTAGATATTCAAATCACTGCGGCCCATGAAATGAGTGAGAGCATCCCAGATAATCAATTCATGTTCTGAGAAAGCCAAGCACATGAGTAATACTTTCTCATCTCATTTCTCCGTACGATGGTGTGAGCAACTGTTTTTGAGACTGTACACACTGAAATTATTTGCACTTCTTTGCGACCCTGCCAGCTGAGACTATCTGGATTTTTCATGAAATATTTGCAACAATGGATATTGGGTTTGAGATACTGTATAACGACTATATTTGGGGAAAATATTGTCCTAATAATAGCTAACGTTTATTGAGCCCTTAGAATCACGTGGCTTGTCATGCAATCTCATAGTCTTTACAACATCCCTATAAGGCAGGGTCTCTCATTATTCCACCTTTTTTGGATGAAAAAATCAGAGCTCAGTCAGGTGAGGGAATTTTCCTGAGGTCATTCAACTCAGATGTGATGATTTCCCAGCTCTATCTGGGTTTGGAGCCCCAGTTCTGGTCCATACCATCTTTCATAAATTGCCCAGATACAATTGCTATCCTCACCCTGGCTCCCAAAGTGGATCCCTCTCTCCTTTCCATCCCAGTAACCACCTGGGTTGTCTACACGCGTTAGATCTACCTGCTTCTCTCTTTCCTATAGGTGGGAAAGTGGAGCGGAGAAGGACCCCTTGTTTCCACACTTGGGAGAAAGTGGAGGGCACCGGGGCAGGCCCTGACCGGGTGGTGCCCACTGCCTATCTACACTCCACCCCAGTCTCCAGAGGCCCCCTGTGCAGTGTGTGAAGGGTTAGGCCCCAAACTGAGCACCTTGTTCCCTGCCCACCTGTTGAGGAAAAGAAATCAGTGGGGCTCAATGTTCAAAGTCTTAGAAGGAGGATGGAGCAGGGGAAGCAAATCCTTAAAGTCAAGAGGAAGTAATAGGGCTTCCCTGGTGGCGCAGTGGTTGGGAGTCCGCCTGCCGGTGCAGGGGACACGGGTTCGTGCCCTGGTCCGGGAAGATCCCACATGCCACGGAGCGGCTGGGCCCGTGAGCCATGGCCGCTGAGCCTGCACGTCCGGAGGAGCCTGTGCTCCACAACGGGAGGGGCCACAACGGTGAGAGGCCCGCGTATCACCAAAAAAAAAAAAAAAAGAGGAAGTAATAAGTCTTTGGGCACCTTGGTAGGGTTGGACGGCCAACTGGATAGAGCTGTGTCGCCTGCTGTGACGCTGAATGTATTCACATTCAGCTGCTTAAAAAGATGAGCTGGTCATCTTCAGCCTGTAGGTCAGCCAGTCTACAACGTCTTAGAGTCTTTGCCTTCCCTTCCCTGAGCCTCCTTTTACTCCAGACTCTTAGGTGTGAGTCTGGGTGTCTGCCCGTTGGGCCCTGGGTGTGTCGTCAAGGAGTGCCTTCCCCCTGTTTCTCAGGCTGGCGGGCTCCCTGCCTCCTCCCCCATGCCCTCGCTCCCTCCCTCCCTCTCCTGCGGAGGCTCTTGGCCTGGGTCCCTGAGGCCGGACGGGTGCAAGTGAAGGGCGAAGGAGGGGTGAGGTTACGTCTGCCTGGAGCCCCGCGCCGCTGGCTTTTCAGCGACTCGCCAGGAGCCCGCGGCCAGAGCCCCAGACCGCGCCGACCGCCTCCCTGCACCGCGCGTCTCGCCCATGTCTCAGTACGCTCCCAGCTCGGACGTCAAGAGGGCTTTGGACAGCAGCCCCGAGGCCAACACTGAGGATGGCAAGACCGAGGAGGACGTGCCCATGCCCAAGAACTACCTGTGGCTCGCCATCGTCTCGTGTTTTTGCCCCGCGTACCCCATCAACATCGTGGCTTTAGTCTTCTCCATCATGGTGAGTGAACGAGGGCCCGGAGCAGCCAGGGAGGAGAGACCCGGGCCGTGTAACACGAGCCCCTCGGCCGCTCCCTTCCTCACGGCCCCGCGCTCCGGGGGTGTTCTGTCCTCCGCAGCCCCTGCTCACCTTTCTCGGGCCCTCCGCACTCTCCCCCCAGCCATCAGCGCCGCCACTGCTCTCCCTGTGGCTCTCAGAGCCCGGACCAAGCCTCCCCCAGGCCCACTTCTTCCAGCAGCGCCCGTGGTGCATTCTCTCCGTCCCGGGGAGGTTCTTCCCCGGACTTTCCCGCTTCCCTCCCGACCTCCTCCGACATTCCTGGGCGCTCATCCGATTCTTCTCAACCTGTTTTTCTGGAGCCTCCAAGCGCGCCACCCTCGCAGGCAGCAGCACACCCCGTCCGCTGAGCGCGCAGGCTCTGCGCCGCTCTTTGCCCCGCCAGTGCTCGGCCTCTCCAGCGCGCGGCACTGTCTCTGTCTGTTAGCGCGGAGTCCTTTCTTTGCCGCGCCCGGAGCGCCGCCTCCGCCGCTCTCTGAGGGTCCCCAGGCGATCCCCGATGTCCTCTAGAGCCCCGGTCCCACACTTCAGCACGCCCTCTCTGCGGCACCAGTTCCTTCGCACTTCTTCCTACGCCAGTTCCCTCTGCTTGGCTCCCTTCGGCACCCTTTGACCCCGCTTTCCAGTGAGCCTGCGCTCCAGCCCGTTCTTGGGCTGCCCCTGTGCCCCTCTCACCAGTACTGTGCGAGCTCACCTTTTACTCTTTCTGCCCCAGCATGTCGTAGTCCCTCTCTCACTTCCTGCGCGGGGCTCTCTGCCCGCCTCTCTTGGTGTTGCCCAGGGGCTCCCAGGCGCCCCTCCACCAATGCGTCTTACACCCTGGGAGCTCCCGGGAACCCACTGGGGACTCCCGCGCCCCGTGCAGCTCCGCGCGCCCTTTGCGCTGGCCTCCCGGGCTGCGTGCCTCTCTCTGCGCGATCCAGTCCCCCCTTCCGAAGCTCGCCTCCACCGCCCTCTTCCGCCCAGGTAGGAGCTCTGTGCGAACCCCACCGGGAGGGCAAGGAGCGCCCGCGAGGTCCTAACCTTATTGACTGGGGCAGCTGGCCGGGCACTGTCCCGGGACAGCCTTTGCAGTGAGCTCCCTCCCCCGCCCACCCACCTCGCCTGACCGAACTCTCCAGACACAGACCCGGGAGAGTCCGGATTCAGCTCAGTAAAGATCAAGAGCCGCCACCCCCTCCCCCCTCCCCCCTTCAAGCCCGCCCTCACTTGCCCGTGGGTGGTTCCGTATTTGCTTCGTGGGTGCACGCGAAGACCTCATTTGCACGCGCAGCTTGCCCTGTCTCAGACCACTGAAGTTCTGACTGCCTGGGTTCAAATCCCAGTTCCACCACGTACTAGCTAGCTGTATGCATCTCTCTTAATGTCAGTCTCTGTCTGTAAAATGAGAATAGTCAAAGCCATATGTCTTAGGATTGTTGTATTAATGAGATAAAGTGTGACCCGCTTGGCACAGTGCTCAGCATGGTGGTGGTATCAGATCTTTACTCGTCACTTGCTGAGGGCTTCTCTGATCGCTGTTTAAAATCAAACCCCCACAAGCTCTATTCTCCCTTCCCCGACAGTTTTTGCCCAGAGCACTCGCCTGCATCTGATATATTATTTCACTTATTAACATGCTTACTGTGTGTGTCCCCTCGTTAGAATATAAGCTCTCTGAGGGCCGGGATATTTGCTTGATGCTCGTTTTTTGTTGCTGTACCTTTACCTAGAAGAGAATCTGACAGTTGGTAGATACCCAATAAATCTTACAAAATGAATGCCTGAATGAATGCCTGAATGAATGAATGGTGTTAATGGGTCACAATGTCTGTTTTCTCCTGCTGCTCTATCCCGTACTGGAGCCTCGGAACCACCGTATCAGGTTCCTTTGGACCAACCTGCCAGTTTCCTCCCTTCCTCTCCCAAGATATCCGGTCTTGGGTTCTTTTTGTTTTTTGTGTTTTTTGGCAGCAAAGCAGGGGGAAGATGCAGCAGCCAGATTCTCCAGACAGCAGCAGACTCTCTGGCTGGTATTGGTGTCCACATTCTGTCCTGGTTTATTAATGAATCGACGGCCAATTTACCCCTTTCCCAGTGCCAACGAGAAAACTGCCTGCAAAGGCTCCCCGCACCCCACATTCATCGGAGATGAGCTAAAACTCCAGCGATGCTACTTGGTGTGTCCTGGGGGATAAGACTTGTATGTGTTTCGAATAGAAACCTTTTTCTGGTCCCCTCATCCCCATTCCCTCCACCAAGACTTTTTCACTAGCTTTACAGCAAGAGACCATTCTATTGTCAGAAAGTAGACACTGGAGTCAGAAAGTTGACTATGGCCAAGTTCCATACCCTTTCAAAGCCTTGGTTTCTTCACCTAGAAAATGAGAATGTGTAAAAGGTGTTTTAAGTGGAGGCAAAACTGTTGTAAGGATAAAACAGAAGAAAAGCGTGTCAAGCCACCAGCTTTGTGCTAGGTACGGGCAATAATTGTCAGACAGATGGATAGATTTGGAATCTGGAAACATCATATGCCATGTATGAAAACAAACAGAACATCAAATTAATGAAATGCAAATTCTAAAAAGAGCTTCCTACACCCTCTCATTGCACTCCCTCTAAGGTACTGGAAGCTTTTTCCCTTTGAAACAGTGTACATCCCGATTTGACAGGTTTCATAATAAAGACTCCAAAGTCCAAAGGATGAAGAGGAAGTGGAAGGGTGTGTAAGAGGAAGGTGGCCCACCAAATGCCAGGTGTGTTCTTTCCCTAGGGAGTCTTGTGATGTTCAGTCCTGGCTATTTTCAGATCTTACTCATCTGTAATTTGTGATAAATTGAGGCACTAAATAGTGGTGCTATTCCCCACGGAAGCACTTGGAAATATTGGGGAGTATTTGTGTATCTCAGTGATTCGGGGCACTACTGGCATTTGGGGAGGGGCTAAGAGTATTAGTATCCTACAGTGCTGGAGGCTGTTGCCCGAATGAAGAACTGACCTACCCCAAACATCAATAGCACCCCAATCAATAAACACTGGGAGATGATGCAAACTGGTATAAATATTGACAAGGCTCAATATAACTAGTTCCCAGAACTGTAGAAAGAGCCAGCAGTCTCAAAACAATCAATATCTGTATTTATTAAACCAAGCCTGAGAAGCCTTCTGTAAAATTACAGAGTTGAAGTAGGTGCTAGGGGATAATAAAACTACTTTGAAAATTATACATTTGAGAAGAGTGTTCTTCAAGCTGTGGGCACCTGTGATCTTTTAACCATCCGTGCAGAGCTAATAGAGTCCTGGTTGTGAGGCAGTGCAGCACCGATGAGAGTCAGTACAATATGGTTTGTTGTATTGAAACACTGGTGGGTCAAGCATTGTCAGAGGCAGGGACGTGAAAGTCTTTGCTTCCCCCAAGTACTGAAAGTCTATTTGTTGCAGTGCACTTAACTGTACTCAATTTCAGGGACACATATCTCAAAGAATTTCCCCCAGACTGGGCCATTGCTAGCCCATATTGCACATGTGAATTTGAAAATGGCACCCTTCCTCCATACAGGTGCAGCACATGGCTTGGAAAGTAAAGCCCAGGGTGGTTTTCATTGTGCTCCCGCTCCTCCCTGGCTATCTCTGTTTATTCCATCCAAAAGATAGAATGCTGGAGACTATCCACATGGCTTTTACCCTGGAGAAAGAATGTTTGTTCATCCTACAAATATTTATTGAGCACCTATTATATGCCAGGCTCTATTCCAGGCATTGGTATACTCTTTTACCTCTGTCAAGTGGTAAATAAGATCAGCAAGGTCTCTGCCCTCTGGAAGAAAAAAGGTTCCAGGCAAGTTGCAGGAGTGTTGGCAAATTTAGCCTGTTGGTTTTGTAGCTGGAATTTGCTGCCTGGCTCAAGAGACTGGAAGTGAGTCCATGCCGAGAGCCTGCATTTTTTATGATGTTATGATACAGTCTTTTGCATAGTTGAACCAAGTTGGTCACTCTAAGTATGGATACAAAATAGCCAGTGAGTTTTAATTAGGTGAATTATAAGCCTTCTTTCAACAGAACTTCTCCCTCACACCAACAGAATCTGTCTAGATACCAACCAGTGAGGTTCAAATCCTTTTGTGCTTTTTGCTACATTTGTGATTTCATGCAGCTGTCTTAATCTTTCTGAGGCTTGATTTTTCAACCCTGTAAAATAAGGGTTGTGACAGTACCAACTCAGGGGCTGTTGTGGAGATTAAATGACAAAAGTTAAATGGTTTCATGGCATTACCTAAAACACAGCTAGAACTCATAAGTATTGATGATGTTGATGATGAACTCAATAAGGATGGTGATGCATATATTTTAGGGATACAAGCCATTACCTTTTCCAGTAGCAGTAGCAGTTTTTCTGTTTTTATTGAGACTAGCAAAATTTGATAAAAAATAAAAACAGTGACCAGTAAATGTGTCACTGGAATAAATACCTGCTGTGGTCTAAGGTAAATATTAATTTCAGACATTCAAGATCTCAGAAAAACATCTGACATATACCTTTTCTCAGAAAGCTATGGGAGGATGTGCTCCCTGAATACAAGGGAGTAAGTCAGGAAAGAGAAAGACACAGGATCAAGAAAATGGCTCCAGCACAGAAAAAAAAAAAAAAAAAAGGCAAAGAGAAATCCTCAAAACAAGGCAACAGGTCTCATAAACCAGCAGAAGATGCAGTTGATAATGGATGATTGATCTGAGGCCATTGTCAAAATCCGTTATCTGGACATGGGCTGGCACAGTAAGCCACAGTCCTGCCCAGAGCCTGACCACACCTGCTCTAGAAGACAAGGTCTGTGGTCAAAAAGAAAGTAAATATCCACAGGATGAAAGACAAACCAAACTGGGCATTCTTTCTATCTGACCCAGGCTCTACCAGGGCTCATCCATCAACGCTGTGTTTCAACTGGACTTCAGTAGGTTTAGAAGGGAGTTGTTTTTTGTGTACGTTTTTTGCGGGGTTTGGTGGTTTTTTGTTTGTCTGTTTTGGGTTTTGTTGTTGTTTTCAGTGACCAAGGCAGAACTTGGAAATAACAGATCTTGGTCGAGGTAGCTGACCCAGGAGGCTTACATTGCTTACAAGTTGAAGCTCTAAATATTGTAGCTCGTTGGGTCTCTCAGTGTGATTCCTCTCGTCCTTCTGTGGCTCTTTCCACATCATTGTCGTCTGAGAAATAGGTTATTAATATTATGGACACCTATGACTTATTTCTTATGAATTCCTGTGCTTGAAGCTCTGAAGAGTGTTAAGATGGTTTCAGATGACAAAGACCTTGCCTGAATTGTGTCAGCTTTGTTGGAAAGCTCTATTTTAAATACCCATAGATTTTATTTTTTAATAAATTTATTTATTTTATTTATTTATTTTTGGCTGCGTTGGGTCTTTGTTGCTGTGCATGGGCTTTCCTAGTTGCAGCGAGCGGGGGCTACTCTTCATTGTGGTGTACAGGTTTCTCACTGCGGTGGTTTCTCTTGCTGCAGAGCACAGGCTGTAGGCGCGTGGGCTTCAGTAGTTGTGGCACGTGGGCTTAGTTGCTCCGCGGAATGTGGGATCTTCCAGGACAAGAGCTCGAACCTGTGTCCCCTGCATTGGCAGGCGGATTCTTAACCACTGCGCCACAAGGGAAGCCCCAATACCCATAAATTTTAGATATGCGCATCACCCAAGCAGCCCCTTGCCTGGATGGCTACTTTCATAAGTTTCCCCAATATGTGGCAGAGGGTGGCCACTGACATTTGGTATTTGGGAATATAGAGTTTAAACTGCTGTTAGGATCCTTTCAGTAGGTCCTTTCAATTTAATAAGTCCTAGATTATTAGAGGTACAAGATGTTAATCTGTGTGTTCCTGTAAAAGAAAACATTTTAGGGCTTCCCTGGTGGTGCAGTGGTTGAGAGCCTGCCTGCTGATTCAGGGGACACGAATTCGTGCCCCAGTCTGAGAAGATCCCACATGCCGTGGAACAGCTGGGCCCGTGAGCCATGGCCGCTGAGCCTGCACGTCCGGAGCCCGTGCTCCGCAACGGGAGAGGCCGCAACAGTGAGAGGCCCGCGTACCGCAAAAAAACACAAAACAAAAAAAAACAGAAAACCATTTTAAATGACATTTTAATTTACTGATAAAATTTTATAATGGCTTTGTTATAATATGGGAGATATAGATAAAACAAGATTGGCCACTAATGGATGGTTGTTGAAGCTGGGTTATGGGAACATGGAGTTTTGTTACATTATTCTGTTAATTTTTTAATATGTTTGAAAGTTTACATAATAAAAAGTTTTTTTTGTTGTTAAGGAAAAAAGAGAGCTCCTCCCAAAGTTGTTAAACATTGCCCAGATAACAAAACAGCAGCTATTAAATGAGATGGCAAAACAGGCCATGGTTGAGGTGCAGTTTGTCATTAATTAATAAGCAAACTATGTCTGACTCGTAATAAATTTTTTTAACTTTTTATTTTATATTGGAGTATAGCCAATTGACAATGTTGTGATAGTTTCAGGTGCACAGCAAAGGGACTCAGCCGTATGTATGCGTGTATCCATTCTCCCCCAAACTCCCCTCCCATCCAGGCTGCCACATGACATTGAGCAGAGTTCCCTGTGCTATACAGTAGGTCCTTGTTGGTTATCCATTTTAAATACAGCACTGTGTACATGTCAGTCCCAAACTCCCTGACTATCCCTTCCCCCCATCCTTCCCCTCTGGAAACCATAAGTCTGTTCTCATAAATTGTTCTCTAAGTCTGTGAGTCTGTTTCTTTTTGTAAATACGTTCATTTGTACTATTTCTTTTTAGATTCTGCATATAAGAGACATCGTATGATATTTCTCTTTCTCTGACTTGCTTCACTCAGGTCCACCCACGTTGCTGCAAATGGCATTATTTCATTCTTTTTAATGGCTGAGTAATATTCCATTGTATATATCTACCACACCTTCTTTATCCATGACTTGTAATGAATTTTAATGATGACTTTGAAGGACACCTTCAACTAGGTCTCATGAGAAGGCCAGGTGGAGGGCTCATATCCTAGAACAGTGCTCCTCAAAATTTAGCCACTTGAAGCTCTTGTTAAAATTCAGATTTCACTTCTCTTTCAAAGCTCAGCTGGAAAGTCACCTCCTTCGTGAAGCCCTTCTTGATTGCCCTGTTGCCCTCACCCTAGGTTGTACCCACTATACTCTGAACAGATTTCTCTCAGAGTACCTTTCCTTCTCTGCACCAGTGTGTGTATGTGATCCCCTTGCGGCTGCACTGTTAGCCCCAGGAACTTAGCACAGTGTTGATAAGTAATGTATGTTTGATGAATGAATGGATGGATGAATGAATGAATGGCTCCAGAGGCCGAAATTTGTTCCTACCTTTATCTCTGAGGATTACACTCCCTTCCCGTCTCTGTTCTGTGTTTCTGCCAAAACATTTTTGGAAAATATCCAGGAAACCCAGGCTAATGCCAAGCATTGCTGAGAAGTTAGCCAAGGCTTGGTTCCCAAGGATAGCTTTCCTGGCTCATCTGGAGCTCACCAGCACCCCACACACTGCACGCCAGTGGGTCCACCTTTGGAAATTGATTTCTGTTCTCAACTAACACTCTTCAGTTCAAAGCTGCTCATCCAGAAGTATGATGCCTTCAGAGCAGGAGTCTGTGAAATCTCCAGTTCTGCAAGTTCAGGAATTAAACCATATTTTCCAAAACCATGCTTCTCAAATAACTGGTTTTGCCTGATATAAACAAGTTTTATGAAAAAAAAAGGGGTAGGGAATACGGGGGGAAATTGAGAAGTCAAATGCTAAGTTAAGCAAAAGTGAACTGTTTCCTTTCCTTGGAGGTCTTGTGAAGCCTTTGGCCAACCACTGTTTCCTGTGGCTCTTGGATGGAACAGTATAGCATGGGACATTTACTAAGCATGTTGCCTCGCGTCTTTTGATCCTCAGGCTAATACGCCACAGAACACACTTTGGGAAATACTGTTCTTAATGATACATTGGTTCTCACTTTTAATGAGTTGATCCATTGTTGATATTAGAGTAATAATGCAGGGTGTTTCATCCCTAACGTTCTTGCCTAAAGACCCACCTCTCTACCTTTCTTCCAACACAGCTTTTTATTTTCCTGCTCAGATGTTGTGCTTTTATTTTTTTATTGAAGTATAGTTGATTTACAGTGTTTCAGGTGTACAGCAAAGTGATTCAGCTTTATATGTATATTCTTTTTCAGATTCTTTTCCATTATAGTTTATTACAAGATATTGAATCTAGTTCCCTGTACTATACAATAGGTCCTTGTTTATCTATTTTATATCTAGTAGTGTGTATCTGTTAAATCCAAATTCCCAATTTTTCCCTTCCCCCTCTTTTTCCCCTTTGGTAACCATAAGTTTGTTTTCTATGTCTGTGAGTCTATTTCTATTTTGTGAATAAGTTCATTTGTATCATTTTTAAAAAATTCTACACGAAAGTGATATATGATATTTGTCTTTCTCTGACTTCACTTAGTATGATAATCTCTAGGTCCATCCAAGTTGCTGCAAATGGCATTATTTCATTCTTTTCTATGGCTCAGTAATATTCTATTACACACACACACACACACACACCCCACATCTTCTTTATCCATTCATCTGTCGATGGACATTTAGGTTGTTTCCATGTCTTGGCTATTGTAAATAGTGCTGCTATGAACATTGGGGTGCATAGATCTTTTTGAATTAGAGTTTTCACCTTTTCTGGATATACGCCCAGGAGTGGGATTGTTGGATCATATGGTAGCTCTACTTTTTGTTTTTTAAGAAACCTCCATACTGTTCTCCATGATGACTGCACCAATTTACATTCCCAGCAAGTGTGTAGGAGGGTTCCCTTTTCTCCACATCCTCTCCAGCAGTTATTATTTGTAGACTTTTTGATGATGGCCCTTCTAACTGGTGAGAGGTGATAACTCATTGTAGTTATGATTTGCATTTCTCTAATAATTGGCAGCGTTGAGCATCTTGTCATGTGCCTGTTGGCCATCTGTATGTCTTCTTTGGAGAAATGTCTATTTAGGTCTTCTGCCCATTTTTTGACTGCGTTGTTTGGTTTTTTTGATACTGAGCCCGACACAGATATTTTTAATGTGTCCTGTAGCCAGACTTGCTGATGTTCTTCCTCCCTCATTATCTTTTTTTCTACAGGTAGAATTCAGAAATTTGTCTTTCTGTTTCCTTTACCCTTTACCTCCTGCTTTCTATTCCCCCAAACTAAAGGGCACCTCCTATATTTAACTGCCTCTTCTGATAACTTCATTTGTTCTTTGTTCTGGATAATTTTGATAGTGTGCTATTGCTGTTATTATTATTATTATTATTACATTTGTCCATATGTATTTACTTCTCAAAGCATTTTCACATGGACACAATTTCACTTGTTCCTCACAAAATTCCAGCGAGACACAGACGAAAGTGGTTCTCCCCATTTATCCATGAGGAAACAAGGCTCTGAAAGGCGACCCTAGTGGACAAAATCAAACATGACAGTCCTCACCCCCATGAAGTTTACAGTCTGGCCTCTTGAAGCATTATAATCAGATGACTATGCTTGCCCTTGGATAGGAACACAGCTTTGATGTTCTGAGAGCTTTGTCTTTTAATAGACTTGCTCCATTGATATAAGAAACATTCATGTAATACTCTCCATCAAGCCTGGCAGAATTTCTCTCTAGTTTTTTTATTTTAGTGATAGACAGGCAAAAGGACAATTCTCACTTGTCCTTGAAGATATTTATAGAGAGAAACAGCCCAGAAGCCCAAGAAGGAGACAGATTAGCATGAATAGATGAATGGTGATGACAAGGAAATGTGCCTTATGATCTAAAAGCTTAGTCTCTGAATTCCCAGCACTACCTTTAGGCAAAGAAACTTAGGAGCAAGCAAAATCTAAAAAGAAGCCCCAGAGTCCTCTGAAAACTCAGACATTATTACTAAAAATATTTACTGAGTACGCACATCCATCAAGCTATTTTGATGGAACCTGCTGTCTGGGAGTTTGGGATCTAAGACAATATTGATCTATATAAAGAGAGTTCTTACACCTGGACGGAAGTATCTCCGACTATGTTCAGACATGGATGTAAGTTTGCACAGGTGTGTGAGTGAGTGTGTGTGTGTGAGAGAGAGAGAAACAGAGGCAGAGAGAGAGAGACACACACACAGAGACAGAAAGAGAGAAAACCTTACTTACTTCCCATTAGGCAAATATCTACTAGAGATAAAGGGATGATAAAGATGGGCATGGTTTTGAAAGAGAGAATAGGTGTTTTGAAGAAAAGGGAACATGTTCTAAAATTAGGATTTCAGTATTGGCAACTCAATAGATCAAAATACTGGCAAAGTCCCAATAGCAAATAAAAAATTTAAATACCAGAAATAAACCTAGGAAACAAGCAACATCTGTACAAAGAAAGCTTCACCAAGAGATTAAAATTTTAAAAAAAATTAACTAAATGGAGAGGTATAACATTACATATTAGATGTTCATCCCAGCATTAAGTTATGAAATGAATTATGAAGTGAGTTAATATACATGAATCATGGTGCCTGGCTCAGAGTAACTGCTTAATTGATGTTTGTCATTGTTGTGGTTTAAATGTGAAAAATTAAAGATGGAGATAAAGATTGATGCCAACAGAAGAGATTGACTAAGTAAATTATAATACATACATTTAGAACATAGAATATTTTGTAACTGTTAGAATCATGCTTTTGAGGAGTTTTTATGCAGGGGAATGTTTAAAGTAAAAGATCAAGTAGGGGAAAAAAGACAATATAAAGTTGTATACGCAATAAGATCACGCGTTCTTACACATTCTGTCAATTAAAAGAATCCACACACCTATATGCACACACACACATGAACATGCATGGGGGGAAAGGCTGGAAAGCATTCCAAAATGTCTACAATGATTCTCTCTAAGCGGCAGGAATATGGACAGTGTTACAACTGTAAAGGTTAAGGGCACAAATTCTATTACCAGGTCCACCAGGGTTTGAATCCTGGCTCCCTGCTTGCTGTCATGTGACATTGATGAAGCTAATTAACCTCTGAGCCTCAGTTTCCTCATCTGTAAATTGGAAACAGTATCACCTACCTCCAGACTTCCCTGGTGGTGCAGTGGTTAAGAATCCGCCTGCCAATGCAGGGGACATGGGTTTGAGCCCTGGTCCAGGAAGATTCCACATGCCGCGGAGCAACTAAGCCCCTGTGCCACAACTACTGAGCCTGCGCTCTAGAGCCCATGAGCCACAACTACTGAGCCTGCGAGCCACAACTACTGAGCCTACGTGCCACAACTACTGAAGCCTGCACTCCTAGAGCCCGTGCTCTGCAACAAGAGAAGCCACCACAATGAGATGCCTGTGCACCGCAATGAAGAGTAGCCCCCACTCGCTGCAACTAGAGAAAGCCTGCACGCAGCAGCGAAGACCCAAGGCAGCCAAAAATAAATAAATTTATTTATTTTTTAAAAAATATATATATCACCTACCTCCAAGGGGTTGCCCTGTGAATGCGATAGGATAATATATGCAAAGTACTTGGTAAATCTTGGCTATTATAACTTCAGATTTTACTATAATAAGTCTTTACTATTTTCCAATTTTTCTGTAATAAATGTTTAGACTTCATTTCTAGTCAGAAATAAGGATTTTTCTAAAGACAATAAAAATCTTCAGCCAGAAGGAAGAAGGGGTGGTGGTAGATAAGTGAATTCTCCACCTTGAAGGGTGGTGCTACTTCTACATCATACGTTCTTTTTTTTTTTTTTTTTAATGTCGGTTCATTGGTTTGTTTATTTATTTTTGGCTTTGTTGGGTCTTCGTTTCTGTGTGAGGGCTTTCTCCAGTTGCGGCAAGCAAGGGCCACTCTTCGTTGTGATGCACAGGCCTCTCACTATTGTGGCCTCTCTTGTTGCGGAGCACAGGCTCCAGACGCGCAGGCTCAGTAGTTGTGGCTCACGGGCCTAGTTGTTCTGAGGCATGTGGGATCTTCCCAGACTAGGGCTCGAACCCGTGTCCCCTGCATCGGCAGGCAGATTCTCAACCACTGCGCCACCAGGGAAACCCCATACGTTCTTATCAAGCTGAAATGGTCAGCTCTGTAGCCCAGTCAAGACAAATGCTATTTTATTCTGATGTTTTGTTCTAGTCTTGAAAATCTCTAAGGACAGAGAAAGCACAGCTTAGCACAGTTTATGCCCAAAGGAAATGGTTAGAAAATATCAGCAGTTTTGTTGTTTTGGGTCTGATTTTACTGGGGTTTTACCTAAGCAGAAGCTCACCTCCACTAATATAAGCCCACTTTTTTTTTAAATTGAGATATAATTGGCATGTAATTTTGTGCAAGTTTGACATGTATAACATTTTGATATGATACATTTATGTATTGCAGTACGATTGCCATCATAGCATTAGCTAACACCTATATTATGTCACATCATTATCTTTTCTTTTTTCATGGTGGGAATAATTAAGACCTAGTCTCTTTGATATTTAGAAGTTTGATGTTTATAATACAGTATTGTCTATAATCACAATACTGTGATTAGATCCCCAGGACTTATTTATCTACTAGTTGCAAATCTGTACCCTTAACATCTCCCCAGATCCCCAGCTTCCATCCCCTAGTAAACACCACCCTGCTCTCTGTTTTTGTGACTTTGGCTTTTTTAGATTCCACATATAAGTGATATCATACAGTATTTGTCTTTCTCTGTCTGACTTATCTCACTTAGCCTAATGTCCTCAGGGTCCATCCATGTTGTTGCACATGGCAGGATTTCCTTCTTTCTCATGGCTGAATAGTATTCCATTGTATGTGTATATATACACCACATCTTTATCCATTCACCTATTGATGGTCCCTTAGGTTGCTTCCATATCTTGGCTTTTGCAAATAATGCTGCAATAAACATGGGAGTGCAGATATCTCTTCAAGATCCTGTTTTCATTTCCTTTGAATATATTTGCACGGGTGGAATTGCTATATCATGTGGTAGTTCTATTTTTAATTTTTTTCAAGAACCTCCATACTGCTTTCCATAGTTAAGCCCATTTGTTTGTTCTGTCTCTCACCCACTTAGAGGGCACCTTATGCTCCTGAGATGAGTTCTTCATGCTTTTGAAGGACATGTGGTTCATAATATTTTCCCTTGAGCCACACTATCTACTCAGTAAGGATCTACCAACAGAAGGAAATGGCAGACACCAGAGAGGATGTCTCCATCACTTCAAACATCCCATGAACCGCCCCCCCCCAAAATCTCTTCCACATCTGTGCTTGATTGTGGCAAAGTCCAAGACCCATTATCAATGAGAAGGAAAACAGAAGAGGCAGGATGTGGCAAACAGACATCTGCATTGCCAAAGACAGAGAAAGCCTGGGTCACCAGGCTTCTCTTCCATTTATGGCAGTTCCTCACCCCTGCCACCATGGTAGGAAGCTGATTGCATGGCAGTTAGCTCTGAAGTTCAAAGAGAAAAGCTGGGAGAAGGAATTCAGACGAGGGAGGAGAGATTTAAGTCAACACAAAGAAGCATCACTTGAGTGTGCTCAGTTCCCTTAGAGAACGTGGCACAGGACCTGGGAAATTTTCAGCTGACATTTCTCAAGGGTAGAAAGCAGGGAACGGGGATTCTCACACATTCATTCATTCATTCAACAGCTTTTGTACACTTACTATGTGCCAGACACTGTGGCGACCAGGTAGATAAATACAGCTGACACTCTGGACATCTGTGAGCTAACAGGTTCTCGTGACTAGAAGCAGTCTACATGTTAGGTCAGCACATTAAACACTCTGCTTCCCCTCAAGAATTCTGAACCACTTAAGAAATAAAACATAGGAAATAAAACAGAGGAGGTGTTTGGAGCATGTGGCTTCTGACTCACAACCAAAGGGATCTACTCTGCCCCCAAATTAGGCAGAATTACCCAACCCTCCATGGGCAACACAGGACAACCACAGCCTTCCCCTGCTTGTCGAATGGGACAGTCAGAGTCTCAGCTCTCTGGCAACTTACATATGAGTCGGGGAAGACAGACCATACACACGTTAGCACATAAACGAGATCGTTTCAGAGTGATAAGCACTGTGAAGAGAATAAACAGGGAAGTAGGAGAGAAGGATTAGTGAGGGCAGGTGGTGAAGAAAACCTGCTTTAGAAAGGGTGATGGGCAAAGACTAAAGGATAAGAACTAGCCAGCCATGGAAAGACCTGGACAGAGCCAGGAGGTGCAAAGGCCCTGGGGTGGAATCAGCTTTGTGTGTTCCAGGGACATATGCTATGACATCTATGTCATCCACTTAAAATGGATTTAACTCCCCCAGGAAGGAATCCCAGAATAGGCCACAAAATAGAAAGGTAGGGCTCTGTTATCCAGTGGGATGTCACACAGGAGCTCTTAACAGACCATTACTTTGCTCTGGTCTCAAGCCAGCCTGCTCCCAGATTTAGCATCAATTCTTGGTTTACTCTTACTTTGACCGTCATTCCAAATTAGAACAATTACTCAAAGTTCATTTGGTCCCTGAAGCACGATCTGTTTTTGTGTGGATCCCAGTTTCCCTGGGCATTAATGACCTGTGCATTTAAATGGGGCTTACATTTATACACCATAGCCCAGGATTCACTGGTTTTTATCCCTCCCTGCTAAATCAACTCCCCACAGAGTTTCTTTCCATATTTCTAGGAGATGTTTCTCACGTGCTCACACAAAAGTCTAATCTGCCGTTAACACATGCAGGCCTGGCTGCTGCTTCTGGTGGGCTCTGGGGTAACCGCCAGGCACCCCCAAGCTGATTCTAAGCCCTGCCACCATCTCTTGCCAGATCCTGCCCGTTTCTTTGGGCTCCATCACTGATCCACTGGAGCCCTCAATGTGCAAAAGCTCTATCACTTGTTCTTGTTTCTTTAAAAACAAAACAGTGTACAACTTACTGGGTTTTGGTATCAGTATATTCACAAGGTTGTGCAATCATCACCACTATTTAATTCCAATAAATTTTTACCACGCCTAAAAGAAATCCCATTCCCATTAGCAGTCACTCCCCATCCCCTTGTCCTCCCAGCTCCTGGCAACCACTGATCTATTTTCTGTCTCTGTGAACTTAGTCATTGTGGATATTTCATATAAATAGAATCATACATTATGTGATCTTTCATGTTTGGCTTTGTCGGGGAGGGGAAATTTCCCCCTCTACCCCTCTTGAGTTCTTGTGGATGGACTAATAATAAAATTGACACAAGACAGATGAACAGGAGAAAAAGAAACACATTATCATTTGTGCACACAGAGTTCTCTAGAAATGGGACCAAAGAAGTGGCCAAGGTAGGCAGCTTTTATACCTTTCAGACAAAGAAACAGTAAATTTGTGAAGAAGCGACAGGACAAACTTAGGTTCTGGGTATTCAGTCAGTAAAGAATCTGGACAGGGTTTGCGCTTGGGCTAGTAGATGTTCAAAGAAACACGGACGTTTGAGTTGATTCCATTTGGGGGGCTGTTATAAATAATGCTGCTATGAATATTCGTGTACAACTTTTGTGTGAACATAGGCTTGCCATTTTCTTGGGTATATACCTAGGAGTGGAATTGTCAGGTCATAGTGTAACTCTGTGTTTAACTTTTTGAGGAACTATCAGTTACTTTTTTTTTGGAAAGCAGCTGCACCATTTTACATTCCCACCAGCAATGTATGAAGCTTCCAGTTTCTCTACATCCTCAGTAATACTTGTCATCGCCTGTCTTCGTTACTCTAGCCAACCTAGTAGGTATCTTGTTGTGGTTTAGATTTGCATTTCCCTGATGATTGATGAGATTGAGCATCTTTTCATGTGCTTATTGGCTGTTTGTATATCTTATTTGGAGAAATGTTTATTCAGATTCTTTGCCCATTTTTAATTGTCTTTTTATTTTTAAGTTGTAAGAGTTCTTTATATATTCTGGATACAAGTCCCTTATCAGATATCTAACTTGCAAATATTTTCTCCTCTCTTAGTGGGTGGTCTGGGCCTTGTTTCTTTCACTTGCTTTGTGACCCTTGTTGGAGGGAACTATCTGCGTGTTGCAAAGTTTTTAGCGAAACCCTTCCTTTTTTGCTTGTAGCCTTTCTCTCCTTTGCCTTGCAATATGGACACTAGGCTGGCAGTAGATTCAAAGGCAGACACTGTGAGGGTTCAGGCTCTGTACCCAGCTCCTGGGTTCAGATCCCAGCTCTATCCCTTCACCTAATTTCTCTGGGTCTAGGTTTTTCCACCTCTACAACAGGAATGTTAACGCAGACCTCTTTGCATTGTTTTCAGAATTACATGAGATAATGCTGAGCCCTTTTAGACTCATCTCAATTAAGTCTCACCACCAACCTGTGTTGTAGGTACTATTATCCCCATTTTACAAGTGAGGAAAACTGAGGTTCAGATCCATCCTTCCAAGGCTTTATTCTCCTTTGGGTTCAGCTGCTACCATATTAAAGATCCATATATCTGTTGTATAACGTCTGTAATAAAATTGGGCAGAGCACAGTTCACATACACACATACAAGTGTTGGGAGGGTAGGTTCCATTTAAGTGAAAAATCGCCAGTGACTCTGGCCTACGAAGTGAAGGCTAAAGAACTAAAATTCCTTCATGAGTGCTTGACCTCGAGCCAAAAATTCTTTCTTCTGGTCATTCAGACAGCAGACCCGTGTCTGCCATTCTAAGGCAGAAGCCCACCCTTCAGAACTCTGACACAGAGAGTTAGGTGACTCAGTTTACCCTTTGTTCTGCCAGTACCGAAATAACAGGTCGTCTTGGTTGGTCAGAAAGTTATGCTGGTCGACCGTTTTGTTTTGGTGTCTGTTTGCCTTGCTTGTGGATTTGTTTGGTTTTCTGACCTCACATAAGGGAATTGAAGGAACCCTAAGTGCCCTCCATTAGGGACTAGAAATGGAGCGGTGAGCGAAGAGAGAGACGTGGTGTCTGCCCTCATGGAGCTCACAGTAACACACACTCAAGTCAATAAGCAACAGAGTCAATAACCGTGAGTCACACCAAGAGCTGTTGACCAAGAAAACGCAGAAGCCTGCAAATAAGAAAAGAGTTCATTGGGATGTTAGGAATGGCAATTCAGGAGGCATAGATTCTGATGAAACTGAAAGAATGTTCCAGGGAAGAGAAAGAGTCAGGGGCTTATAAAGGCAAAAGCCACGAGGCTGTTAAAGTTGTCTGGCAGGAATTATGATTGATTCTGACTCAGGAAACGAAATAGCTTGTCCTGAGGGGATGGACTGACATGAGTTATTTTAGGGTAAGTGTCTGATAAGTATCTGGAGTTTCTGGAACAGCAGGCAGATGTTCTGGATGCTACATTAAGACGTAAGTGGTTGAATCTAACAAGAGTGGATATATGTATATGTATAACTGATTCCCTGTGCTGTACACCTGAAACAAACACAATATTGTAAATCAACTATACTCCAATAAAAATTAAAAAAAAATTTTTTTTAAATCACCTTCTTTGAAACCATAATTCAAAAGGAGTCATGTACCACAATGTTCATTGAAGCTCTGTTTACAATAGCCAGGACATGGAAGCAACCTAAGTGTCCATCAACAGATGAATGGATAAAGAAGATGTGACACATATATACAATGGAATATTACTCAGCCATAAAAAGAAACGAAACTGAGTTATTTGTAGTGAGGTGGATGGACCTAGAGTCTGTCATACAGAGTGAAGTAAGTCAGAAAGAGAAAAGCAAATACCATATGCTAACACATATATATGGAATCTAAAAAAAAAAAAAAAATGGTCATGAAGAACCTAGGGGCAAGACGGGAATAAAGACGCAGACCTACCAGAGAATGGACTTGAGGATACGGGGAGGGGGAAGGATAAGCTGTGACAAAGCGAGAGAGTGGCATGGACATATATACACTACCAAATGTAAAATAGATGGCTAGTGGGAAGCAGCCGCATAGCACAGGGAGATCAGCTCGGTGCTTTGTGACCACCTAGAGGGGTGGGATAGGGAGGGTGGGAGGGAGGGAGACACAAGAGGGAAGAGATAGGGGAACATATGTATATGTATAACTGATTCACTTTGTTATAAAGCAGAAACTAACACACCATTGTAAACCAATTATACTCCAATAAAGATGTTAAAAAAAATCACCTTCTTTGAGAAAAGGTATTATATTAGCAAACAACATTAAGGATAGGGAATTATGCATTGTTTATGTTAATAATGTCTTTGTTCCCAGAAGAATGATAATTGACCTGGATATGGTTAAACAAGTAATATTATGAAATAATTCAAATGCAAAGGAGGTAGAAAGATTAAATAAAATGCATGACTGTTAAAAAAAAAAAGACATAAGTGGTCAAAGTTCAGATTCCATCCAGGCTGAGATGTGCATAAGTCACACTTTCTTAGTGGCCTTGAGAGCTTTCTTAGCAATACCAACTCCATTTTGATTGTCCTTTGCCAGAAGGAGACAGACCAGGGCTGAGTCAGAGCCTAGGTCAAGGGACCTACTTAGGATAGGGTGACCTGAGAAGGCTGCCCTGAGGAAGTTGCCCTGTAAGCTGAGACAGGGAGAATGAGCAGACATTGGCCACATGGGACGGACAGGGAAGAGGGCTCCAAGCAGAGGAAATAACCTAGGCGAGGACCAGGGCCAGGAAGGAGGTAGAGGGTGAGCAGGGAGGAGGGCTCCAGAAGAGGCTGGAGAAGCGTGCCACGGGCCAGGCCTTGGAGGGCTTGGAAGGCCAGAGTTGAGAATGAGAATATGAATCTCTCCCCAAGGGCAAGGGGAGCCAACGATGGGAGGCCGCTCAGAGCTTCCAGTCCCATCCCCTCACATGCTTTATGCCCTCTTCTCATAGACCATTATTAGATATCAGGAGCTTTCCAGAAAAGCCACTTTCCACTAAGGTGTCACTGACTGCTGAGGCGTCACTCTGCTACCTGTCCCAAGTGACAGAAATGTACCTTCTGTGCCATACCAAGGAGGAAGGGGACTTAATGGTGGAAGTCTTGATTTTTGTTGAGGTCTTTTTTTCTTAACACTGGGAAAAATCATGAAGGAGAGCAATTGGGCAAGGGGATGTGGACTCTACCAAAGTATATTTAATAGCTCATTTGTTTTCATCTTCCTTAGTTGGCCTATGACATCATAATATCAGTATAATAGCTCATACTTATTGGTACTATTTCCCAACCACTGGTGTAAGCACCTACGTGTATTAATTTACTGAATCCATAATGACCAGGAAGCCAAAATAAAAAATAACTGACAATGTCTTCCATTGTTATTATTTGGTGTTTGGGGGCTAGTTTTATTTGAGGGTGAACGTGGCAATTCTGAGCACGTTTGGTGGTAGAAAAAAACAAAATGAATGAGTTTTTGTCAGGGAGATCAGTAGCTCAGATGAGAGATATATTTGCCCCAGTTTTTAAATCAGTGGCCAAATTTTTATTAAATTAGAATCAAGTCAGCTATCTGGTGCTGTGTTATCAATAATGCATTAAATCTACCTCTTGGGTTTTAGGGGACATAATGAAGTAGTTATTGTAAGGGCTTTGTCAGTGGATTTACTGTCTTTTGCTTAAGTTTGTAGCCCCTTAGCAAGTTGCCTTTGACAACAGAAACATTATTTGCTTCCCTCTCTCTGAGTCTCAGTGTTCTCATCTGTAAAATGGAGGATAAAATGTTTTGCTCCCATGAGGTTACTGTGAAGATGCAATTATACGATGCACATAAAGTGATTAGGTCAGGGGCTGGCACAGGATAAGCACTCCATAAATATTATCTATTATTTTCACGTGATAATTCATTATTGTAACTATCGTAGCCCCTGGCTTCACCTCCAGCCTCATCTCATGTTCCTTCCTCTCTCTCTCTGTCTCCCTCCCTTCCTCCCACCACCCCGTTTTTCTTACCTTAGTAATATTCTGTAATCTTGTTTATTTGCATGTTTGAGTATTTATTTTCAGTCTTTACCAGAATGTAAGCTCCATGAGGGCAGGGAACAGTGCCTGGCACATAGTTGGTGCGTAATAAGTAGTTTTTGAGTGAATGACGGAATGAATGAGTGGCTGTCCATCAAGATAGTGGTTCTCAACTCTTCTCAGAATGACCCGAGAAGCTTTCCAAAACATACTGATTCTGGAGTCTTATCCCCAGAGATCCTAATTCAGTTGATCTGGGATGGGGCTTGGGCATAGGAATTTTTATGGGCATTTTTGGGACACAGGCAATTCTAAGGTACGGCCACCAATACAGGGAATATAAAAAGTATAACTTGAGAGAGTTTCAATTCAAATCTTCACCCGGCAGCCACCCCATAGGTGATGCTGTCTAAGCTGGTATCATCATGTGGAATGCAGCAGGAGTTCTGCTGTAAAGACCAGAGGGAATAGACGAAGTACTTTCCATATTTCCTTGGCTCAGGACAAGAGAACAGCTGTATCACTGATGTAAAGTGTCACAAATTCCCAGAACATTGGATCCATTGGTGTTCAACTCCAGTTATCACAATTTACGGGGTTATTCTGGGTGTCTCCTTGGAAGTGTGGATGCCGGAAATTACCCGTACCTTCTGACAGGTAGCCAGGAGGCTTGGCTGCATGGCCTCACAGCACAGTCTCGCTGGTCCCTGCTGCAGCCTTCTTGAGATTGGGCAGAGAGACAGTCTCCCTCGTTTCTGGCTCCTGAACAACTTTCCTGCCAGGGTATTTGCGTATCATGTGTCCATCCAGGGAAGGGACGTATAAATAAGCTTGAAATTACTAGATGCAGTGAGCATGACGTCACTAGTATTTACTCCAGGAGAAAGGAACTTGCCCACTTTTCTGTCCAAGTGTGACCTTTGCTGGCTCGAGGCAGCTGACCAAGACCTGGAAGCTCTTTTTAGGTTTTGTAATGACTTATATTTTGCCAGCACAAGCCCAGGCTCACAGAAAAGGGAAAAGGCACCACTGGGAACTCGAGCACCTTATAAAGTGTGTGAGGACAGCCCATTTGTTCTACATGCTGAGAAACGTTCATTTGACTCGCCGTGGAAGATAAAAACCGGAAAGAATCTAAAGGTCCTTCATTTTTTTTTTTAACACATTTATTTATTTATTTATTTATTTATTGGCTGTGTTGGGTCTTTGTTGCTGTGCGTGGGCTTTCTCTAGTTGCGGCGAGTGGGGGCCACTCTTCGTTGTGGTACACGGGCTTCTTACTGCGGTGGCTTCTCATTGCGGTGGCTTCTCCTGTTGTGGAGCACAGGCCCCAGGCCCGTAGTTGTGGCTCTGGGCTCTAGAGTGCAGGCTCAGTAGTTGTGGCGCACGGGCCTAGTTGCTCCGCGGCATGTGGGATCTTCCTCGACCAGGGCTTAAACCCTTGTCCCCTGCATTGGCAGGCAGATTTTTAACCACTGTGCCACCAGGGAAGTCCCTCTAAAGGTTCTTTTTAACATACTTTGCAGGGTGAACAGAGACAGCAAATTGCTATCTAGCACCTTAAAATAAGGGTCATTGGTTTATGAAATTGTGAGGAAGTCTCACAGCTTGGAAAGCAACTCTGGGCAATATCCAAATGCCACAAATCTAAGTTAAAAGACAATGAACATGGACATGGAGAGAGGGTGCGACTTACAAAGGGTAACATGAGAGAATTGCTTTTTTTTTTAGTTGAAGTATAGTTGATTTGGAATGTTGTGTTAATTTCTGCTGTACAGCAAAGTGATTCAGTTTTATATTTATATATATATATATATATGCACACACACACATACATATATATACATTCTTTTTTATATTCTTTTCCATTATGGTTTATCATGTGATATTGAATATAGTTCCCTGTTCTATACAGTAGGACCTTGTTGTTTATCCATTCTATGTATAATAGCTCACATCTGCTAACCCCAACTTCTCACTCCATCCCTCTCCAAACCCCTTCCCCTTTGCAACCACAAGTCTGTTCCCTATGTCTGTGAGTCTGTTTCTACTTCATAGATAGGTTCATTTGTGTCATATTTTATTTTTATTTATTTATTTATTTATTTATTTATTTATTTATTTATTTATTTATTTGCGGTACGGGGCCTCTCACTGTTGTGGCCTCTCCCATTGCGGAGCACAGGCTCCAGATGCGCAGGCTCAGAGGCCATGGCTCATGGGCCCAGCCGCTCCGTGGCATGTGGGGTCTTCCCGGACCGGGGCACGATCCTGCGTCCCCTGCATTGGCAGGCGGACTCCCAACCACTGCGCCACCAGGGAAGCCCCCATTTGTGTCATATTTTAGATTCCACATATAAGTGATATCATATAGTATTTGTCATTCTCTTTCTGACTTACTTTGCTTAGTATGATAATCTCTAGGTCCATCCATGTTGCTGCAAATGGAATTATTTTGTTCTTTCTTATGGCTGAGTAATATTCCATTGTATGTGTGTGTGTGTGCGTGTGTGTGTGTGTGTGTGTGTGTGTGTATGCCACATCTTCTTTATCCATTCATCTGTCGATGGACACTTAGGTTGTTTCTTTTTTTTTTTTTTTTTTTTTTTTTTTTTGCGGTACGCGGGCCTCTCACTGTTGTGGCCTCTCCCGTGTGGAGCACAGGCTCCGGATGTGCAGGCTCAGCAGCCATGACTCACAGGCCCAGCCGCTCTGCGGCATGTGGGATCTTCCCGGACCGGGGCATGAACCTGTGTCCCCTGCGTTGGCGGCCGGACTCTCAACCACTGCGCCACCAGGGAAACCCAAGTTTGCCTTTTTAATGTGGCTACCAGCAAATTTTAAATTACATATGTGGCCCCCATTATATTTCTTTTGTACAGTGCTGAACTATAATATATAAAAAGTTCCTGCAAATCAATAAGAAGAAGACAAACCAGTAGAAAACTAGACAAAAGATACAAGTATAAACTTCATCAAGAAGAAATACATTTGACAAATAAACATCCATACATACATTTGTAAATACAACAAGTATTTACTGATCTCCAGGCACTGTATTAGTCACCAGGGAGAGTTTTTTTTTTTTTTTTTTTTTTTTTTTTTTTTTTTTTTGCGGTAGGCGGGCCTCTCACTGTTGTGGCCTCTCCCCTTGCAGAGCACAGGCTCCGGATGCGCAGGCTCAGCAGCCATGGCTCACGGGCCTAGCCGCTCTGCGGCATGTGGGATCTTCCCAGACCGGGGCACGAACCCGTGTCCCCTGCATCGGCAGGCGGACTCTCAACCACTGCGCCACCAGGGAAGCCCCCAGGGAGAGTTTTAAATAAACTGATCTGAGAAGGCCTCTCTCAGGAGGTGACATTTGAGTGGAAGTGTGAATTTGACTTAGTTTCATTATTAATCAAGAAATGTTATTTAGAGATTCTTTTTCACCTGTTAAAATGGCAAAAATAGATTGATAATATACAGTGTTAACAAGGTTGTGGAGGAAAGGACACTTAAATACTGTTAGTGGGAATATAAATTTATATAGCTTTTTTGCAATGCAATTTGACTATGTCTCCAAATGTAAATACATCTACCCTTTGACTCTGTAATCCCATTCCTAGGAATCCAGTCTAAGAGGCTCAAATGTGTACAAAAAAAATGTGAATGAGGGTGTCCACTGCAGCATATTATGTAATTGCCACAAACTTTAAATAACTGAAATGTCTTTTGGTGAGGTGTGACCATTTAAGTGACTACTACAAACCCATTAAAAAGAATGAGACAACTATACTTGCAGCTTTTCTGAAAGTTTGAAGTTGTTTGAAAACAAAAATTTACCCATCAGAAATGCATCGTGAGGGCTTCCCTGGTGGCGCAGTGGTTGAGAGTCCGTCTGCCAATGCAGGACACATGGGTTCGAGCCCTGGTCTGGGAAGATCCCACATGCCACGGAGCAGCTGGCCCCGTGAGCCACAATTACTGAGCCTGTGCGTCTGGAGCCTGTGCTCCACAACAAGAGAGGCCGCGATAGTGAGAGGCCCGCGCACTGCGATGAGGAGTGGCCCCCACTTGCCACAACTAGAGAAAGCCCTCGCACAGAAACGAAGACCCAACACAGCCATAAATAATTAATTAATTAATTTAAAAAAAAATGCATCGTGACAAATTAAGATTTTCCCCAAGAATCAAGGATAATGCAACATTAGGGAGTTTATCAATATACTTTAAATCATGACTGGAGAAAGAAAACAGGAATGAGATAGACCCAGAAGCACTAGCTTGGAAAGCCGCCCACCCTATAACAAGTGGAAAAAAGCAACTTTCAGAACAAGTATAGTATAATACTATTCACATTTTTAACTAAGAGGAAAAGAAAAAAATGAAAAACTCAGAGAGAGAGAGAACCAAACTATCTACGTGACTTTGGGCAAATCATTTTAACTTCTCTGTGCCTCAATTTTCCCATCAGTAAAATGAAAACAAAGCATCTGCCTCACTGGGTTGTTATGAGGACTAATGAGATAACCCTTGAAAAGTATTTAACACAGTGTCTGGTACATAATAAGTGCTCAATAAATGTTATCTGTTACTATCATTTTGTCAAAGAAAAACTCAGAGGCCAAAGCAACTAGAAAAGAAAAAATTTTATTTGAAAAGAAATACAAGCAAGTCCAGCCAGCCAATTACAAAGCACAGCACAAGTATGTAAAGGAAGCAAATGCAAAATTGACAAGGTTACCAAGTTTTACATTAATCTGTTCATGATTAAAAAACAAAGCAGAACAGTATCTTTCTCAAAAGATTACATATCCACAAAAGAAGTGACCTGTGTTTAGGCATCCACATAGCAAAAGGCAAGGATGAAATTCTTTGCCAAGACTTAGGGGAAATACTCAAGGTTTCAATATCAGAGGGATGCGGGCTAGATAGACTAACCTGTTGTTCTTGGTTTAATCTCAGGATACAAATTGCTATTTCTTTCTCATGACTGTGATACATGATGTGCTTAGTGATCATGAAAACAGGAGAAAGTGTCAGTTGTTTTCCTTTCATATTATTCATGGGTAAAAAATCTAGAAGCAAACGTACCACACTGTTATCTTTGGGAAATAGAATTGTGAGAAGAGCTTACTATTTACTGTATATGTTTCTGTAGCATTTGAATGCTTTACATGTTCACAAATTTCATTCATAATTTGTGAAAGAACTAAGAAGATCATATAAATTTTAAATATTGACGCCATCCCTTGTTTCTTTCTAGTTCTTCCACAGAAGATGGGATAGTTTGCTTTTTAAGCTCTTCAGAAAAAGATTTATAAACCATGCATTTTCTCTAAAAGCCATTTCTGCCACTTCAGTCTGTAGCATCTGCCAGGAGACACTTAATATGCAATTCCAGTTGGGAGAGAAAAGAATTACAGCCAATGAATTGGGGAGGGGGAGGTAATTAATCCTTTCCTGCTTCATTGTTAGATGATGACCCTGAAGCCCAAGCCCCACACCAGTGAAGTCCTTTAGAGTAGAAATCTGGGAGTTCTGAAATATCCCACCCTCGTCCCTCCCCCCATATCCTTATATCTGCCCAGCAGATTTACCCATGGGCAGCTCCTTCTTCAAGAACCAGAGGAAGAAACGGATTCATAAGAGGACTCCTGGGGAGAAAAGAGTCCACAGTTAATACTGAAAGAGGCTTTTCATCTGTTTTTCAAGCTAACCGTGGACCCATTCCTAGAATGACTCAACATCTCCCTTATGAGCCCCAGAGGGATGGTGAATTGCAGAGAGGAGGGTCACATACAAGATGCCAGACTGGCAACAGGTGATGAAGGTTGGGCAGGGTTCGCTCATGTCTTGCACTCAAATCCCCCTTAACCAGGCACCAGCATGACTCTTCTGACCTGCAGCAGACAAGTCAAGTGGCCTGGGTAGCCCCCATCTCACCTGTGCTCATGGGCAATGCACAGATGTAGACGTACCCTTCAACATGGCACACATTGGCCGTTCTTCCCACTTTCATTGTCACTGCTGCTGAGAACATGAAACTGGTTTTTCGTCCAAACAGCCAAGAGTTGACAATGTTTGTGGGGAGATTGGCGGGGGGTGTCTCATTATTTTTTCTCTGGTTACAGCAAAACACAAACATCACCAGAACTAATCTGAAAACTGGGTTTTCCAAGGTAGCATGATAGAATAATGATCATTTTAGGAGGGTCTGAATCTACATAATTTTAAACTGATCATGAACTCACAATTTGGGGTTCTAGGATTCTATGCACTGACTTTGATTGTGAAGCCTCTAAAACAAAGTTTCCCAAACTTGGGTCTCCAGATTCTATTCTGTCAAGGGGTAGAGATTGAGCACTTATAATTCTCATAAGTAGCCCAGATGATTCTATTGCACACCAAGGATCTCAGCTTTAGAAGAAGAATAAAACAGGCAGCGGCAATTCACAATAAAAGGTAACATGTATTGAGCATATATTATGTCCTGGACCAGTGCTAACCACTTTACATGCATTAACTCATTAGCACCTCTCATATGAAGGAGGTGTTATCACTGTTGCTCCCAACTTACAGATGAAGACACCGAGGCTTAGAAAGCTTGATAATTTGCTCTAATTCTCACAGCTGATAAGACATGGAATTTGAACTCAGATCTCTCTGTGTTTAGAGCCCATACTCTGTGACACACTTCCTTGGGTTAAATCTTAAGGTGGTAAGCATCTTGACCTTGCAGGATGTTAAGGATAGCTGTCTAGACCAAAGCTTTTCAATCCTGAGACTGCCAGATACTGTGGCAGCAACCTAAGTATCCATCAATGAATAAGTAGATAAACAAAATGTGGTCTCTCCATAAAATGGAATGTTAGCCTTAAAAAGGAAGGAAATTCTGACACACGCTACCACATGGATGCACCTTGAGGACATGATGCTAATTGAAATAAGCATAAAAAAACAAATATTCTGTGACTCCACTCATACAGTGTCCCTAGCAGAGTCAGATCTATAGAGACAACAGAAAATGGTGGTTGCCAGGGGCTGGAGGGTGGGAGGACTGAGGAGTAGGTGTTGAGTTGAGTGCAGAGTTTGAGTTTGAGACGATTGATGATGGTGATGTTTGCACAACAGGGTGAATGTACTTAGTGCCACTGAATTGTACACCAACAATGGTGAATTTTATGTTAGGCACATTTTATCACAATTAAAAAAAAACTGGTGTCTGGTTCCTGCACCAGTTAAATCAGAGTCTCTCCAGAATAGGGCCCAGCTCTCTGTATTTTTTAAAAATATACTATCCAAGTGTTTCTAATGGGCACCCAGAGTTAAGAACCCCAGAATTCAGGGTGCAGAATTCTGGAGCTCACCCTGCTGGCAGTCCCTGGCATCGTTGCAAGTTCCCACTCTCCCATTCACACGAGAGGCCTAAAAGCAAGACTCGCTGGGAAAGGCGAGTCTCCCAGCCTGTTGCTGACTAAGGTGGCCGGGTCCAAGAGTTAATGGAAGGTCTTGGAAGCAGAAAGCTCTGCGGTATCCTGGGTGTTTCTCTGGCTTGTCATTGTCTGCATATGCCTCATTCCCCTTAATAGTCGACGAAGAAGGGTGATTATTACTGAAGTGCTGAGCTTTCAGGATCAAGAATAGAGTTCCGGGCTTCCCTGGTGGCGCACTGGTTGAGAGTCCGCCTGCCGATGCAGGGGACACGGGTTCGTGCCCTGGTCTGGGAAGATCCCACATGCCGTGGAGCGGCTGGGCCCGTGAGCCATGGCCACTGAGCCTGCGCATCTGGAGCCTGTGTTCCACAACGGGAGAGGCCACAACAGTGAGAGGACCGCGTACTGCAAAAAAAAAAAAAAAAAAAAAGAATAGAGTTCCCACGGAAACCTACAGTCCATGGCATGGATCAGGTCACTGTGTCCCTAACTTATAAATGTATTTCCAGTCTTATTTGGGCTGCAGCATGACTTTTGGGGAATTCTCAGCAATGGGAGTTACAATAAAGAGAGCTTATTATAAGCGAGAAGAATGGCATCTGGCCTCCAGCTCAGCAGCAAGGATTCTCTGAGCACCTCTACTTTGCCTGGGACTCCAAGATGCCCTCAATGAACTCATATTCTGTAGGGAAATGGATGTATTCATTCACCCATTCAGCCAATACATATTTCATGAGTCCCTGCAATGGCCCAGACATTGCTCAAAGGGGCACAGAATCTGATTCTGGGCCTTTGCACAAGGATAATCTGCTGAGCCCAGTGATACCCTGCAGCTGCTGGATCATGGGGAAGCCTGGGGTAACTCAGAGGAGAGGCCAGGATGGCTGGGACACTGGGGACGGGTAGCTGCTAATTACCAACCAGTACAAAAGTATTCCAATATTTTAACAGCTGGGAAAGCTGTATGAGTAGGTGCCAGATGAATGGCAGCTTGGCTTGGGCAATGAGGTGAACAGTTCAGCCAATGTCCCTGACCTTCTTGTGTAGGAACAGGCAATCTTTTTCTGTCGTAGACCAACTAGTAAATATTTTAGGATTTGGTAGACAGTATGCTCTCTGTCCCAGCTACTCAACTCCATTGTTGTAACATAAAAGCAGCTACAGACAATAGTAAACAAGTGGTTGTGACTGCATTCCATACAGACTTTGTTTATAAAAACAGCAGACTGGATTTGGCCTAGGGGCCATAGTTTGCAAACCCCTCTTCTAGTGGATGAGACAGATATACCCATTCATCCTTTCATCATACAAATATTTATCACGCATCTTCTACATGACAAATATTGCACTGGGCACTGGTATACTGTGCTGAAAAAGATGGAATGGTCCCTGCCCACAAAGCACTTAATGGGAGACAACAAATCAGTCTTTTCAATATGCTACGGTAAATATTAAGATGAAAATAATCAGGAAATACAGAAGAGGAAGTTAACTCAGACTGGGAGTTCAGGGAAGACTTCCTGGAGGAAGTGGTAACCATGCCACCTGCTCAGATCAGCCTGGGAAGCCATATCTTTCCCTGTGGGTTGTCATCACCAGCTCTTCCCTTGTGTCCTCCAGTCTCTGAACAGCTACAATGATGGAGACATCGAAGGATCCAAGCGGCTTGGGAGGAATGCCAAGTGGGTGGCCTTCGCCTCCATCATTATTGGCCTTCTCATCATTGCTATTTCTTGTGCAGTTCACTTCGCACGAAAGTAAGTAGGGTTTTTTAATCCCTCCCAATGTAAAATGTCTTTTCTTTTTTGTTTTAATTTATTTTTTTTAATTTATATATTTGGCTGCACCAGGTCTTAGTTGCGGCATGTGGGATCTTTAGTTGCAGCATGTGGAATCTTTAGTTGCAGCATGCGGGATCTTTTAGTTGCAGCATGCAGGATCTTTAGTTATGGCATGTGAACTCTTAGTTGTGGCATGTGGGGTCTTTTAGTTGCGGCATGCGGGATCTTTAGTTGTGGCATGTGATCTCTTAGATGCAGCATGTGGGATCTAGTTCCCCGACCAGGGATGGAACCCAGGCCCCCTGCATTGGGAACACGGAGTCTTAGCCACTGGACCACCAGGGAAGTCCCCTAAAATGCCTTTTCTTGAATGTCCACTGGAATCAACTAGGATAGGTTAGGTTGTGCTCAGTAACAAACAATCCCAAACAAAAGGGTTTTCATTTTTCCTCACTGCTGTTCCATGGGCCGTGTAGGTTTGCGGAAGGTCTCTCTTCCACACAGTCACTCAGGGTCCAGGCTATCTGAAACTCCACCATCTTGTAGCTGCTCTATCTAAAACAGGAGTCAATAAACTTTTCCTTTAAAGGGCCAGATAGTAAATATTTTAGGCCACTGTCAGCATGTCAGTTGCAACTACTTAGCTCTGCCATTTTAGCACAGAAGCAGCCATAACCAATCTGTAAATGAATGGGTGTGGCTATGTTCGATAAAACTTTATTTATAAAAACAGGGAGCTGGCCCATGGGCCATAGTTTTCCAACCTCTGATCTAGAGCATGAGGGCTTCTCAGGCTAAGACAGGAGACAGAAAAACCAGAGAATCCCACGTGAGTTTTCACTGCCTCAGCCCTGGAGTGACACATGTCACTTAGGCTCATAATTGATTGGCTAACACCAGTCACATAGTTCGACCAAACTGTAAGAGAGTGAGAGCTGCAGGACAGTAAGTGGAATATTTAGGTTATTACTTGCTCTGCCTTAGCATCTGATCTGCTAAATGATTTCCTACATGACACTGCATCCAACTAGCCTAACTGTTCTTAGTTTAAGAGCAGAAGGGTCTCCACAGATGTTCGGTATTTTCAGTGAGCTCTCATCTCATAAAGAGATGGATGCTGTTGATGTTTCTCTCTGGATTTGGACAAATTTATTCTGATTTCTCCAACCAGCTGAGATGGGCTCCATCTGCTAGAATCCATGATACTTTCCATCAGAGGTTTGCCAGAGGGCAAGGTGGTGTGATGGACAACCAAGACCTGGAAATGACAAGTACAGATTCATCTCTGTCTCACTGCATAACTCCTAGCAAAACAGATAAGAACTCAGAAATCCTTTCACTCTTCTGTCAGAGCAGCACTGTTCCTCCTACACCATTTCCCTCAAGCTGAGAAGATCAGTCTTTCTGACGTGGTTTCAGGAAGGGCCCACTGGGTGGATAAGAGAGGAGCGGCACACCCTTTAGCCTGCCAGGTCAGCCAACCCCACCTTGGCAACCAAGAGTGTAGTGGATGTCACAGTAGGTCAGCTTCCTAACAGGCAAGCCAAATCCATGAGCAATCGGGCAGTTGGATGGAGGGGGAGATGTCAAAATACAAAGAGCCATAAAGGAAAAAAATGGATGGCTTTGGCCAAAGAGAGGAGAAAAGGACACTAAAATATCAAAGGAACCTCACACTTTCTTGCCTGTAAGATGGCAAATTGATGATGTTGGCTTATGAAGGAAAAGACAGTTGAAAGATAGATGTGAACACACCAACTTTCCTCTTAAGGAAAGCATAATGTGCTTGTGTGTGTGAGCACAGGGCTGTGAGCTGTGGAGTTCATGGTGCGGGTTTGGGGACCAGACTTCCTGGACACAAGTACCCCCTTTACCACTTACTTACAGTGAGACCATCAGCCAACTGCTTACCTTTCTCAACTTCAGTTTCTTCCTCTGCCAACTGGGGATTATAGTAGTACCCATTTAATAAAGCCGTTGTGAAGGCTAATGAGAATGTGTATAGGTTGGCATCTGTTCCTTAGTAGTACAGAAAAAATACAAACCATTTATTAATTCTATTATTACTACAGTTATCAACATGATGGGGGGAGGACGTCAGGGTTTAAAATGCTACTAAATAGAGTTCAAGGCTTTGTACATACGAGCCAAGCTCAAAGGATAGTGTTCCAGGGGAACGAGGCCAAGTCCTGGCCTGACTCCTGGGGACTCGTGAAAATGCATACTGCCCAGATCGGTGTTTGCGCTAAGTGGTTATAATAATAGCAGCTGACACTGACATAGAACTTACCATACGCCAGATACTGTTCTAAGCTCTTACATGAATTAACCCTCGCTGAGCCCTCACAGCAGCCCCACGAAGTAGGTAGTATTATCCCCATTTTTGCAGATGAAGAAACTGAGGCTCAGAGAAGGGAAGTGACTTGCCTGGTGTCTCACAGCTACTAAGTTGTAAAGGCGGGTGTTAAGCCCGGCATCCTCTGGCTCTGGATGCTGTCCTCAGCCAAACACCACACGGCCTCTAAGCTAGCATGTCCTTTCTAGTACATCCGATAACACAGGCCAGTGGACGGCGCCCACCTTGTGGCTGACTCTAGAATCGTTGATATGGTGCTGGTGCGGTGATGTTCCAACCTACCGCAAGAATGGGATGAGTTAGGGCCCAGGGTAGCAAAATCAGAGGGCTGCAGGGGTTAGGCAGGGACTGTCCACACATGAAGCAGCCTGGTCGCAGGACGGTAGGTAGCAGTGGGGACGGTGGCGCGAGGAGAGAACGCAGTTTACAGGGGGGCAGCCACCACTCTGCTCCGTTACTGTCACCGCTTAGAATGCAGATCTCGTGGGCCCATTTTCCAGAAGACGTTGAAAAGCTCGGTCTTCATTTAAAATCTCCTGAGTTTTAGATTTTGACAACCAGTTCGCATCGTTTAAACACATGGTGAGGGCCCAAAACAAAAAACACAAAACTTGCACCTGCAGCCTGGACATTAGCTACTTTGCAGTCTCCGGTGGACAGTTTGGCTTTCAGAGTTCAGTTTGCCGATTAGACACCATGCAAGAAGTTTTACTAGGGGCGCAGAAGTCTTCATGTATGGGGACTTTCTCCATTTTTCATATAAATGTTTCTGTCTGGAGATAAAGCATTGATGTTTATCTGCTTGTGACTGAGGTTTTGTTAGTAGCAGTGAAGGACAGAAAGGAAGTCACCTCTCCACCCTTTCTCCCTGGGGGCAAGTGTCTCACAGCTGTTAGAGCCCGGCCCGCAGCAGGATTCAAATCCTACTTCTACCGCCCGGACCGCCCGGACATGTTATGAAACTCTCTGTGCCTCAGTTTCCCTCTCTATAAAGTGAGGGTAGAATTTTCCCCGCATCTATATGGTCAGCTTCCTTTTACATACTTTTTCTTCCGTGTTATCAAAGAAAGCAAAAATGTCTTCCAGAGTTAGAATCCCATGGAGACACTCAAATTTAAAGGCTTTGTTGTGTGTGTGTGTGTGTGTGTGTATGTGTGTGTAAGAGACAGCAAGAAACTAGGCCTCAGTGAATGAAATCAACTCTATCTTCCGTTAACACCAATTACAAGGCTGATTTCTCAGTAATCCTTTGAAATAAAATTCCCCAGCCTGGCTTACTGCAGGAATTGAATGGCAGTGTAGAATTGCTAAGGCAGAGGTTCCCAAGCTTCGGGCTGCAGAAGAGTTACCTGGGGAGTTTTAAAAGAGGTGGACATCGTCGGAGCCCTACCTCAAAGGATTCCAACTCACAAAGCCAGAAGCGAGGACCAAGAATCTGCATTTCCAAGCTCCCCTCTCCTGCCCTAGGGCTCTGGTGCAGGTGATCAGAACGCACCAAACTTCCTCCCTCCCAAATCTAAAAGGCAGAGGCACTAGCAGTAGCCAGCCGTCAACAGAGTGGTCAGTTTTCATTTACCTCAGCGAACTTGTCATCCTAACGTGTTCTATCTAACTAACAAGGCCAAGGATGGGAGTCATTTTACAGCCTAGGAGACGGACCCGCAGAGAGGCTCTTTTGTTGCGATCTAAAAGGCAGCAAGGACTTCCTTGGAGGGGCTGGGAAGATCTGACTTTAGAGAAGAACTACCCTAGAGATAAGACCGAAAGGTTTGAATATGTCAGTTTTCTGCGTTTCATTAAACAAAACTGTCTGAAGTCACCTATGGCCTTTTAAAAATGGTGAAGTTCTGCCTTTAAAACAAGTATTCCTTACCCTTATTAAGAAAACTGTAACCAATCTCTTCTCCCTCAAGAGACTGAAATCTTGGGTAGTTTGTTTTCTCGGAATAGACTCAGGTCATGATAGTCTTCACCCAAACTCATCAAAAAGTCTCATTCATGCTAATTTTTTTCCTCCCAGTTTTATCAAGATATAATTGACATAGAGCGCTGTATAAATTGAAGGTGTCCAGCCTACTGACTTGACTTACATACACCATGAAATGATGATCACAGTAAGTTGAGTGAACATCTATCAGCTCGTGTAAATACAAAATTAAAGAAATAGAAAAAAATACTTTTCCTTGTGACGAGAACTCTGAGGATTTGCTGTCTTAACCGCTCTTCTATGTAATGTACGGCAGCACTTTATCACATCGTACATCACATCCCTAGCGCTCATTTATCTTATAACTAGAAGTCCGTACCTTTGGGCCACCTTCATCCAACTCTCCCTCCCCCCAACCCCTGCCTCTGGTAACCCCAAATATGATCTCTTTTTCCATCATTCGTCCTAATTGTACAGGTTGTCTGTGTGAGCCACATGGTGCTGGGAGCAAAGAAAGAGTTGCATGACATGCAGTCCGTTAGAACTGGGAATCATTGAACTAAAATAGTCAACAGTCTGGGGTAGAATGCTGAGCTGTCAGAATAGAAGTGTTCTGGTCCAAATGGAATCAGAAGCTTGCAGTCTCTTGCAGTGATAAAGTTCCCTGCCCGCAGGTTATAGGGAGAGTGGAGGAATGGATCACAGAGGTGAGACGTTTGAATACTGCAGCCGTCTAGTTCTTGATCCTGCTTCTGCACATGCCCAGCCTACATCAGCAAGTCTATAGACTTTTACTTTCTGCTGGTGTCTGAGGATTCAGGCAAGGGAGGTTGTTCTAGTCATGTTTCACAAAGCACAGGCCTCACCTGTGACATTCAGCAGAGATGTTTGTGTTGTATGTTGAAACACTGGAACCACACTCTGAGCTCAGTGGGAGCCCTGTACCCATTCATACTCCTAAGTGTCGAGCAACCTGGTGGCCAGAAGCTCCATTTAAACGGTTGCTTTTTTTCTCTTTGAGGAACATGAATAGTTGATTTCTGTAAATGCACATACATTGCAATTCCACTGACCTTACATCTCTGGGTGTTCTTGTAGGTACCTAAACAGCTAGGCACACTCCCACCATGGATTAAAAATGTTTGTTTGTCGTTCTTAGCAATAAGAGACTTCATGTTCCAGAGTTCCATTAAGGAAGAACTTGACTTCTAAATTTAAGGATCCCACGACTATCTCCCACTAGCAGGTTCAGAGTTTGTAGATGTTAACGCATTCTGTACGGCAAAGCTTCTGTCTCACAGACAGACTGGAAAGGTCCTTTCTTGGCCTCAAAATATCCTCCCTTTGCATTAGAATGGGAAGTAAGCATATACTTGCTTACATATATACTTAAGCATATATCTCAAGGGGGATAAGAAGCAAGAACTTGGTCTTGCAAAAACATAAAAGCAAATCTGTCTTATTCCCTATATTATTGGCTGGTGTAAGGCTTCTTGGTGATTGTTTCGCACAGGATGTGTCTTCAGAGAATATTTATGATTCCATGATGAAAAATGGGGGACATTACCTGTTTCCAGAAGATCAGAAGGGCTTTCTTTGTTGGTTCAGATAAGTTGCAGTAAAGACAAATAAGACCTAAGTCATCAACAATGGACAGATTTTTGCTTTGAAAAGTTTGTAAGCTAGTGGGACATTGATGAAAAAATCAGAGTAAACATGAAAAAGATGTTCAAAAAAATAAAGAAATGTTTTTAAAAGAAAGAAGAATAAAGAAAGAAGTTTTTAAAAAGGAAAGAAAAAGATATTCAACCTCTTCAGTAACCCGGGCAACACAAATTAAAGCAACAACAAAATACTAATATATATATATATATATATATATATATATATATATATATATAAAATTTATTTTTCTGTCTGCCAAATTGAAACAATTTAAAAGATGGATAATGTCAAGGTGGGTGAGAGTGTGAAGAATTGGATACCACACTGTCGGTGGAACAGTAAATTGGGACAGTCTTTTGGGAGATCAATTTGGTTGTATCTATTAAACTTTTAAAATTTAGGTGCCCGCCCACCCAGCAATTCTGCTTTTCAGTGTCACAAAAAGGCATGTAAAACAGTAGTTCTCCTCCCTACACATTAAAATCACCAATGCCCAGGGCGCACCCTGGACCAGTTAAGTTAGAATCTCCAGTGAAAGGGCAGGGCAGTGGTAGGTTTTAGGGCCCTACAGATGATTCTGATGTACAGCCTAGGGATGAGAATCAAGGATGTGCAATGATGTTCATTGAAGCTCCGTTCGAAATAGGGGAAAGCTTGAAACAACCTAAATGTCCATCAGCAGGAAAATGGTTAAATACACAGTGGTTCATTCATAGGATGGAATAATACACTGCAGTTTAAACGTGGAAGTATCACCGTGGCTTTATAAGGCCCCAGAGGATCTGGTTGCTGCTTCTCCATCCTCACCTCCCAGGACTCTCCCCCTCACTCCTCCACTTCAGCTACACTGAATTCCTCTCTCTTCTTTGAGCAACAGAAGTATGCCACAGGGCCTTTGCACTTGCTGGCCCCTCTACCTAGAATTTTCTTCCTCCCAATATTCACATGGCTTGTTCCCATCTCTCCTTGAGATGCTTGCTCATATGTTACTTAGCAGAGAGGCTACCCCTGACCAGCTTCTCTAAAATAGCACCCACAGCCCCACGTCTCTTCCCTGTGTCCTCTTAACCAACCTTACTTTTCTTCCTAGTATTTACTTCTCCCTGATGAATTTTATATATACATAAAAATTTTTATATAAATATATAAAATATATTTTTATATATATATATAAAATATATATTATATATATATATATATAAAATGGTCTGTTTCCTCCTACTGGAATGAAAACTCCAGGAACATTTTCATTTCATTTCTGTCATTGCCCATAACAATAGAGCATAACATTTAAGGGTGCTTCCTGTGAAGCTAGACCATTGGGGTTTAAATCTAAGTAGTTGTGTGCCTTTGGGCACGTCTTTTAACCAATCTGTGCCTCAGTTCTCTCATCTGTAAAATGAAGATAAAACAGTACCTACCTCATAGGGCTGTGAAGACTAAATTGTATAAAGCACAGTGCCCGGCACGTGGTAGTAACTGCTGGGTATTGTTATTAACACCAGCGCCTAGAGCAGGGCCTGGCATATAAATATTTATGGAATAAATGAATGAATGAGTTTAAATCAAATGCACACATTGTGCACACACACAACGAATTTCTAAGTGAATATGGATTTAAATGTAGAGGAAAATGCCTGGAGGATGCACCCCAAATGCTAACACTGCTACTAACCCTTGAGGAGGAGAATAAGATTCAGAAAGACTCACGAACCTTGAGTGTGCCTACATCTGTATCGTTTGGGTTTTTCTGCATGTGCCACACTTAAAACATAATATGTTTACAAATAAAATGTTCCTCAAAAAGAAGCCAGTGCTTAGACTCAAAAGCATGCAGACCTGCTAGTCCACATCAGCACTGGCTGAATTAGGGTACTTACCCTGAAAGAAGGAAGCCCTCGGAGACGAGGCTCTGCTCCCTCCTTCCCTCCCTCTCTCTCCCTCTCTCTCCCTCCCTCCCTCTCTCCCCCCTCCCTCCCTCTCTCCCCCTTCTTCCCTCCCTCCCTCCCCCCTTCTTCCTCCCTCTCTCCCCCTTCTTCCCTCCCTCCCTCTCTCCCCTTTCTTCCCTCCCTCCTTCCCTCCCCCTTCTTCCCTCCCTCCTTCCCTCCCTCCTTTCCTCCCTCCCTCCTTTCCTCCCTCCCTCTCTCCCTCCCTCCCTTCCTCCCTCCCTCTCTCCCCACTTCTTCCCTCCCTCCCTCTCTCCCCCCTTCTTCCCTCCCTCCCTGTCTCCCTCCTTCCCTCTCTCCCCCTTCTTCCCTCCATCCCTCCCTTTCTCCCTCCTTTGCTCCCTCCCTCCCTCTCTCCCTCCCTCCCTCTCTCCCCCTCCCTCCACCTTCTTCCCTCCCTCCCTCCCTCTCTCTCCCTCCCTCCCTTCCTCCCTCCCTCCCTTTCTCCCTCCCTTGCTCCCTCTCTCTCTCCCTCTCTCCCTCCCTCTCTCCCTCCCCCTTCTTCCCTCCCTCCCTCCCTCCCTCTCTCTCCCTCCCTCCCTCTCTCTCCCTCCCCTCCCCCCTCCCTCCCCTCCTCCACCCCACGCCCCTCACTTTATCTCTTGTACACACAGTGTCTGAGCAGCCAGCAGTCAGCCAGGAGCATGGAGGACGGACCTCATCCACACACACCCCAAAGGAGTTTCTGAGGAATGGATCCTTGACTTCAGACTGTGAGATCTTTTCCTCCAGGACTCTCCCTGGCAAATGAACTAAAAACGAAAAGAAAAAAAAAATGTCCAAAATTTAGGAAAACCAGACAGCAAAGCCAGGTCAGCCAGGGTCTTTTTTTTTTTTTTTTTAAGAAAGAAAATCAAGTCTCACTGTTTCAGTTTATCAAAATCCATTGTGTCCATGTGTCCTTTCCTCTTCTCCAGAGATAAGCCTCAGAAAATCTCATTACTTTTAATGGGGGAGAGGGGTCCAGATCCAGAAGGAGAGGGAGGTTCTGGGAAGAGCAATGGATGCTGGTGTTTGTGATGTTGAGCACATTTGTAGCAGGTTTAAAGTCATCAAATAGAGCTGAATTTGTGGATTGTTTCCTTTTATTTTTACATGTTGTAGCTTCGCTTCAGTCTTCAGTAGCTCCTCCATCAGTTCCCCAGAGTTCACCATCCCATCTTTAAAGACTCCGATGAAGGAGCTTTCTGGTCTTTTGTCTTGATCTCACTTTTCGTAACTCCCTCCCACCGACCCCTTCCTTGCATCCACCCTGGGTGAACTTGACCACAGCCACAGTTTTCACTCAGACTCTGAGAATGTACTTAGTGGTCAATTCTAGGTACACGGCCACCTTTCCCATCCCAGTTTTGGAAATATACTGGCTGTGTTTATGGAATGTGCTTTTATTCAATCTCTCTCTCCCCTCTTTCTCTCTTTAGCAAGTCTCAGGCAAGACCTTTGATTTTCCTGGGTGCCACCTGGAAATGCCACCCACTGTATTTATTTTCTGTCAAATGTAAACCCTTTAGGTGTGACTATACTGGTTTAACAAGGCCACCATTATTCTGCCTTCCAGAAGACGCTAACCCCGTGTGCAAGACATACCGCTGGTGGTACACAAAGATAATTTTCAAGTCCTTTAAAGCCACAACATTAAGTGACACTGAATCACAAAGAACATTTGCCCTTTTCTATTCTTTTTCAATCCTGATTACAGCTCAGAGAAAGTCTCTGTGTAGTGCTTAGGGGCCCTTAACCCCTTTCTGACCCTTTGGCTCTTTTTCCTTCTTAATAAAGAAAGAGCAGGCCTCAGGTTCAAAGTCTTTTGTTTAGATAGAATTTAATAACTTACTGGGTTTTGTTTTCATTCTATGTATTTTATTAATTACCTTCCATTTATAGCTGTCTACTTAGGGACATTGTTTTCTGTTCAAATACCTTTACTTAAGAAAAGGAAGTGGACTCAAAGAAAATATTAAGTGGTTAACACAACAGGTGATAGGTATATATGTCAAAAATAACTTCAAACACTAATATTAGAAATAGTGAAAATAACTTTCCTAAGCAAGAGAAAAGGCAGCTTATTCTAAGTGAATGAACAGGATGCTAAGTCAAAACACTTGAGTTCCAAAGCCTTTTTGGCCACTAACTAGCTATGCAAGCTGATTTTAGGCAAGTTTCTTAGCCTTCTGTGCCTCAAATTTCTTCATCTGGAAAATGGAGATAAGAACACCTGCCTCCTTACCTCAGAGTGTTATTGTGAGAATTCACTGCCATGATAGACATGATTGCCCCTGGAGGGAAATTCTAAGTGCTATACAAAGCATTGTTCTTAGATATTGTGAATCTCAGGCATTTGTTAAAAATCCTGGACCCTCGCAAAAAATAAACACTGATGGACACCAGATTCCACCTGTCATTTTTCCCAGATGTCCGTCACGAGCCAGCACTTGTCCCAGGAGGACATGAATCAGGGACACCAGTTCTCAGCACACAGAGATCCTGGCATCATTCCAGTATATGGGATCCTGATTTCTGTTTCTCACACCTTGTTTTTTGTTTGTTTGTATTTGAGTCCCTGATCTTTTACCCAAATCAAATGAAGTGTTGCTGAGAGGCAGAATAAAAATAGTTTTAAGAAAGCCTGTTTACCACGGTGTATACATTGTGTTTTCTTGGGGTTCCCAACCTTCTAGAGACTCCCATAATTGAAACGGGCTCATTCATCCCAGCCTCAGCCTATAGGGAGGACCATAGAGAGGCCCAGGGTGGGGCTAGAGAGGTGTCAACTCAGATCTAACTCATGGCCTGAAATGCCCTTCTGGGAGGCATTAAAAGTGTTGGTCCCACTAAAGCCACTGAGATCTCTGGGATCAAGATGAGGATCTGATTTTTTTCTGGGCCCCCAGGGCCTGGCAGTGAGCTTTAATACTGACAAAGTGAGATGACGGTCTTCTCTGGGACCTCCTACAAGGCTGAGATCGCCCCTGTTCCACTCCAAAAAGCACAGTTAGGAAACAGATTGGCCAAGACCAGGGGACTCTTTCAGCAGCCAATGACAAAAAAAAAAAAAAAAAAAAAAAAAGGCTACAGAAAGAAGAGTTTACTTGATCATATAATTGAAAATTCCAGGGATAGCTTCAGGTATGGCTGGATCTTGGTGTTCGGCGTTATTAAGAGCGTCTCCCTTATCTATTTCTCAGCTTCAACTTCCTGAGTACATTTTGGGTTCACAGTGGCACAGTGGCTGCCAGCATCTTCAGATTTCTTCCTACCAGCTAAGCGATGCCTGTGGAAATAAAGTAACTCTTCCCTCATAGCTACAAGGGAAAAAACAAAGTTTCAATTTGAAATAATGCACAATTGATTTGGAGCAGGAACCAAGGCATCAGAATGGATACCAGCCATTAACAAACAGTTGTGGCCACCCTTTCCAACACAAAGTGATGCTGTGTCCAGGGGTGTGTGATGCCCTCTTTGGCCAGAACTGGGTCACGATTCAGCCAGTAAAACTGAGGGTGAAGTCAGCTCCACCCAAACTTTATGGTTTGAGAGTGTGGGAAGAAGGGTGGTTTCCCAGAGGAAAACTAAAATGCTTTTACCAGAAGGAGAGACAGATGCTGAGCAGGGGAAAAAAACAAAACAAAACACAACCACTGTCTGCATTAAGCAGGCTGCTTCTTACAGTGCCTGTCACAAGCAGGGTAAAAGTCATCTACTAGCTTTTCAGGCAATTTACCCATTCTGTTGTCACTCTCCTCCATTTCCTCATCCGACCATTATTGACGGAGCACCTGTTCAGCCATAGAAACTGGGCTAGGCTGTGGAGATTCCAATAGGATGACAAGAGACCCTTGGGAAGAGTTATCAGGCTAGTGGGGAACAAGCACATATGGAAACAATGAGAAGGAAATGTGAGAGTGCTAAGACAGGCAAGAAACAGTGTCATGCAGTCCCTTTGCAGGAATGAGCACTGGCTGTATCCAAGGGGCAAAGCCTCAGGGAGGGAATGTCCCTGTCCCACTGCTCTGTGCATTGCTAAGGCTGATATGGCTACAGCCTTTGAAGTGGCTCCGTCTTTGCCCACAAGTTATGGGCAGAAGCAGATGCAGACATAAAATCGCTGGTCTCAGCTCCTGGATCAGCAAATTATCTTCGGCCCATAAGAGACAGCTGCATTCAGCAAAACAGCATTATGCGTGTATCTTGATACGTAACCCTAGATCCAGGCTTCTAAATATAAGAAACTGTCTTGGGCTGCTGATTTAAAAAAAAAAAAAAAAAAAGTATTCTAAGTGTCCACATTCATTGGTTACTACCAGTCCTTAAAAAAATACTCATGGATGTTGAATATTTGAGACTGGGGAATTACCCTATAAAAATAGGCCCCTGGGGGCTTCCCTGGTGGCGCAGTGGTTGAGAGTCTGCCGCCGATACAGGGGACACGGGTTCGAGCCCTGGTCTGGGAGGATCCCACATGCCGCGGAGCAACTGGGCCCGTGAGCCACAACTACTGAGCCTGCGCGTCTGGAGCCTGTGCTCCGCAACAAGAGAGGCCGCGATAGTGAGAGGCCCGCGCACCACGATGAAGAGTGGCCCCCGCTCACCACAACTGGAGAAAGCCCTTGCACAGAAATGAAGACCCAACACAGCCAAAAGTAAATAAATAAATAAATTTATATAAAAAAAAAAAGTAGGCCCCTGGACCAAGATACTTTAAATTCCGATTTGACAAATACAAAGATGCCTGATACCCAGGCATCACCCATCATACCTAGAGAAGCCACAGAAAGAACGAATCCCCTTTCCAACAGATTGATTGATTGATTATTTGTTCCAACAGAGATTTATTTATCAGGGGTCAGGAGAGGGAAGCACAAAGTTGCCTTTGTGCGTTTTTTTGGTGTCAGGCATCTGAGTTTCATCTTGTGTACCTGTCTGTTCCAAACCTCAGATGAGCGGCCAGGTCAAATCTGTGATAGCCCAGTCAAAACTTTTATCCCTCTTCCAGTTCAAGTGCACGTTTGCCCAGTTCACAGTCATAGACTGGTTCACCGAGGTGCCCTGCCATTTAGTTTTCCCAAGCTGTCTGCTCCTGGCACTGCCACTGCCACCAAGAGTTGATTCCACTGGGTGGCATGGAATCCCACGTATGGGGACTGCTTGTGCTTTGGAGTGAGTATATTGACAGGAATTCATGAAAGGCCAAATCCTGCCTCTGTAAAGGTGACAAATGGCCTGACGGCCAGGGTGAAAGAGGACCTGATACAGATCCCAACATTTAGTAGGTAAGGTAAATAGTTCTTGAGCCATCTCAAGAAATCTAAACAATTACAGTAGTCTTCCTGTAGGTCTCCCTGTGTATTCGTTTCTGATCGATGCTGTAACAAGGACTACAGACATGGTGACTTGAAAACAGTCCACATTTATTGCCTTCCTGTTTTGGAGGCCAAAAATCTGAAACAGGTCTCACTGGGCCAAAATCAACATGCCGGCAAGGCTGCATTCCTTTCTGCAGGCTCTCAGGGAGAATCACTTTGCTTGACTTTCCTACCCTCTGGAGGCCGCCCACACAAGCCGGGCTTCATTTGGGTCCATAGCTTCGTGAAATAACTTTTGGGTGTACGTGGATTTACATAACTTCTGTTTTCTAAACCATTATGATGAGTGATCAAGGAATAAGTGAGAATGTTTGGGGACAGGAATTTGAACCAACTCCTTGTATGGGTGGCTTGTGAGGCCTCTGAGGCTGGGCTGCCCCCTCGTGGAAGAAGTGGAGAAAGGCAAGTCAGGGTGTTCCCCTTTATGAATGGCACGCTTTATTGCCTTTTATAACCCTCTGTGTCCGTGTAATGGGCTCCAGAAACAAGCTGGAGGGAAATTGCACAGCTTTGACAGAGAAAAGAAGCAACAGGGTCTGGAATAACCAGCTTTCAACAAAATGGAAATGGAGCTGATGCTTTTTAAGGGCTTACATTATGTCAGACACTAAGCACTTTGTACCATGTAATTGTCACAAGAACCAACTGAGGAAGCTACTGGTTTTTTAAAACTTATTTACTTATATTTTTGGCTGCGTTGGGTCTTCGTTGCTGCAAGTGGGCTTTCTCTAGTTGAGGCGAGCGGGGGCTACTCTTCGTTGCGGTGCGTGGGCTTCTCACTGCGGTGACTTCTCTTGTTGAGGAGCACGGGCTCTAGGCACGCGGGCTTCAGTAGTTGTGGCTCGCAGGCTCTAGAGCACAGGCTTAGTAGTTGTGGTGCATGGGCTTAGCTGCTCCGCAGCATGTGGGATCTTCCCGTACCAGGGCTCGAACCTGTATCCCCTGCACTGGTAGGCGGATTCTTAACCACTGCGCCGCCAGGGAAGCCCAGAAGCTACTACTTATTTTCCACTTTTGACCAACGGGGAAACCGAGGCATGAGAAGGCTAAGTAACCTGCCCAAGGACCCATAAGTAGAAAGTGGTAGAAGTAGGATTTGAACCTGTGTAGTCTAGCTCCAGAGTCTTAGGTTCCAACATGACCATACATGCCACTAGTCACTAGTTCAAAGCACAAAAGTACAGTCTGCTGCTTTTGAAACAGATTTATTGTCTGATTTCCAGGGTGATTTTCAGGATAACTCACTCTAGGACTTAGTTCTGGCCTCAAAGTCCTCAAAAGCAGTGTAACATCTCTGTTCCTTGGAAACACAAAAAGTAGAGAAGGTAGTAAAACCTCCGTGATGGAGGAAGACAGAGTCTGGCTAAATCAGGCTTGTTCTTCAGTCTCTATTCTGCAATTCTAAAAATAGCTCTTTTGCCCCCAGACAAGTTGTTTAACCATTAAAAGAAAAAAGTGGGTAACTATAGTAATATTATGGCTTGCTATCTGCCAAGTATTGTGCTAAGCCCTTAAAATGTACTTTCACTCAATTGCCATTAACAACCCTAAATATAAGTACTACTATTAATTCATCTTTGTCTTTGAGGAAACTGAGGCACAGAGAAGTTAAGTAACTTGTCCAAGGTCACACAACTGCATAGTGTTAGGATTTGAGCCCAGGCAGTTTGATTCTAATATCCATGTTCTTAATCACTACATTAACTCCCATAAACCATAAAATGACTCTAATCTTTTAATTCATAACTAAGAAAAAATAGCAGAACTACTTTTTACACATAACAGAATGAAATGACTTAATTGCCTGTTGCCCATTTTCCCTAATTAGTTGCAAGCTTGACATAAATTTGTGCGGGCTGAACTTTGGGGACAGATTTGCGGTAACTACAACATATTTCTGTCTGGGATCTTATCAGATATTTAAGAAGCTCTGAGGTCTCACCTTTATGTCTAAAATTTATTTTCTATGTACAATAATTGATATGCACAGAAGAAAAAACTACTATATTCCTATTGTTATATTCTCTCTTTTTTTGCCATCTTGTTTTTCCCCCCTGCAGCATCTTAGTTCCCCAGCCAGGGATTGAACCCGGACCCTTGGCAGTGAAAGGGAGGAGTCCTTACCTCTGGACTGCCAGGGAATTCCCCATTCCTATTGTTTAACAATAGGAGCTAATCTGAGTGTATGATTTAGAATGCTTTTGGTTGTAAGCAACAGAAAATCCCATTGACTTAAACAGTAAGAGAAGTTACTGGTTCTCATAATGGAAAATTTCAGACAGAGGACAAACTTCAAGGTTGATTTGATCCAGCAGATCATAAAGTCAGCACTATGGCTCTGGTTCTCTTTGATTCTCTCAGTTCTGTTCTCTTTTGTGTATAATTCATTGTTCTCATCTGGCATCCCTCATGAGAGGAGCATCTCAAGCTAAAAAATTCCTCATAAATATCCTGAGAGAAGGAAGGCCTCTCTACCCCAAACCATCAGACAAAAGCCCCGCTATTCCTTCTCACTGTAACATGTCACAGGACCATGTCTGAATCCAGGTTCATAGGTCTGGCTTACAAGCCCATCCCTGAAATAAATACTTTAGCAAGAGGGGTGAGATAATCCACAGGACCTGCCTCTGGAGTTGTTCAGTAAATATTAGCTCTTATATTTTATTATTTTAAAAAATGAGATTTTTTTCTACCTAGGTGAAGTATAAGTAGAATGACCAATAATGAAAAGTTGGTCCACCTAACTCATGAATCAGCAAATATGTAGCAAAACGATAAAATACTACTTTTACTAAGGCTGCCAAAAAAAAATTTAATGTGATAATGTTAAGTTTTGAAAAGAGTGTGATAAAGTCATCCCAAACATAATTCCTAGAACATTTTTTAGAGATAAATTTGACAAATTCTAGCAAAATTTTAGAGGTATGTACTCTTAGGTTCAGTGATCCTATTGTTAGGAATTATTCCCACTATTTTGCTCACAAAACTACACTAGATGTGTGAATTGGTTGAGTTGTATGGGTATACAACAGCAGTATTATTTGTGAAAGTCCAAGATGAAGAACAAAAATGTTAGAACAATTAGGCACCCATGTGCCAAAAATGAACCTCAACCCATACCCCGTACCACACATATAAATTGACTGAAAATGGATTAGATCTAAATGTAAAACCTAAAATGATAAAACTTCTGAAGAATATATATGAGGATGTGGAGAAATTAGAGCCATTGTGCACTGTGGTAGGAGTATAAACTGGTGCAGCCATTATGAAAACAGTATGGCAGTTCCTCAAAAAAATTAAAAGTGGAATTACCATATGATCCAGCAATTCCACTTCTGGGTATATACCGAAAAGAATTGAAATCAGCATCCCAAAGAGATATTTGTACACCGATGTTCATAGTAGCATTATTTACAATAGCCAAAAGGTGGAAGCAACCCAAGTGTCCATCAACAGATAAATGGATAATCAAAACATAGTATACACCTAATGGAATATTATTCAGCCTTAAAAAGGAAGGAAATTCTGGCACATGCTGCAACATGGATGAACCTTGAAGACATTATGTTTAAGTGAAATAAGCCAGTCACAAAGGACAAATACCATGATTCCACTCATATGAGGACCCTAGAGTAGTCAAATTCATAGAGACAGACAGTAGAATAGTAGTTGCCAGGGGCTTCAGGGAAGAGGGAACAAGGAGTTATCACTTAATAGGTATAGAGTTTCAGTTTTGCCAGATGAAGAGTTTTGGAGTTGGATGGTTGTGATGGTCGTAAAACAGTGCGAATGTATTTAATGCCACTTATAAATGGTTAAAATTGTAAATTTTATGTTCTGTATATGTGTTAATCATGTGTTTTTATTTTCTATATTTTATGATGCTTTGATATCTTGGGGCCAGTGACAGGGGAGAGACTTCCCCTCCAAAGGTTAACTAATTCCTAGGGATAGTAGATGACTTGCCTAGAATATGCGAACCAACAGCTCCAAAGCCCATACTCTGAACTACCCCCTTTCTCTGGCTTTTCCACTCCAGGAGGCAAAATTCCTCTGCCCTGACCATCCCAGGGCCAGGTAACAGACAACTGGGGACCAGCCCTATAGCCCAGAGCCCACCGAAACTATTCAAACTATCCAATCTTAGACCTGCTCAGCTGCTTACCCTGCCTCCCCCGTTCCTTCTCTCAGAAATCACAATAAGGACTCTATACACGCTTTCCCCTCACTCTCTCTGCCTGTGACCAACCTCAGGGTTCCCTCTTGAGGCCATGTGTGGCATGACGCACCTCCCACCCCCTCCTCTTGGGAACTGAGAGTAACAAACTATCTTTCTTTTTTTTTTTTTTTTGGTTGCACCGGGTCCTAGCTGCGGCAGGCGGGCTCCCTAGTTGCGGCTCCAGGGCTTCTTAGTTGCGGCATGCAGCTCCTTAGTTGTGGCATGCGAACTCTTAGTTGCGGCATGCATGTGGGATCTAGTTCCCTGACCAGGGATCGAACCCAGGCCCCCTGCATTGGGAGCGTGGAGTCCCATCCACTGTGCCACCAGGGAAGTTCCCAAGCTATCTTTTTTTTTTTTTTTTTTTTTTTTTTGCGATATGTGGGCCTCTCACTGTTGTGGCCTCTCCCATTGCGGAGCACAGGCTCCGGACGCGCAGGCCCAATGGCCATGGCTCACGGGCCCAGCCGCTCCGCGGCATGTGGGATCTTCCCAGACCGGGGCACGAACCCGTGTCCCCTGCATCGGCAAGCGGACTCTCAACCACTGCGCCACCAGGGAAGCCCCCAAACTATCTTTTTGATGGCAATCATATCCTGATCTGTTGGCCTCACCATACACGAATAAAACCAAAATCCCAGGTACATTTTACAACGGTATATTTTAGCACAGTTTTCAAAAAATAGATAATTTTTTAAGAGTATTGAGAAAGCAATTAAGTCAATTATGGTACGTTTATGCTGTAGTAGTTTAGCCTGGTCATTAAGAGTGTAGACGTGGGAGTCGAATTTCTTGCATCTGAATCCTGGCTCTCCTGCTTACTACTAGCTTTGTCATGTTGGGAAGTGACTTATCCACTTGTGTCTTAGTTTTCTCATATTTAAAGTAGGGATAATAATAGAATGTACCTCCGAGGGCTTTGTGAGGATTAAATGGGTTAAAGCAAGGACAGTGCCAGCTATATAGTAAGCACTCTGCAATTGTTAACTATTATTGTTATGGAATCTGCAGTTATTTTTAAAAGGAGGGAGCTCTGTATGTGCTGACATAGAAAGATACACTAGGGGGGAAAAGCTCCAACTGTGTCAGTATTTTAAAGGAGAGAGATATAAGCAAATACATTTTCTGCAAAAAATTATACAATTATAAGAAAATATGCCCCCTAAAAGTAGACAAGAGGTTATTTTGGGAGGAAAAACATAGGGGTATAGGGGGAAGGTATAAGGGGGACTTTTGTTTTTTTATTCAATACCTCCTATACTCCTTGAAATTTTTATCATGTTCATTCATACTTAAAAATACAGACATTTAATTTTTGGAAGACTGTGGGAACATTTTTCGTTGCTCTTTCTTGCCACCTAGCGGTTGATGGAGGCATTGCCTGGAGTGGTCACTATCATTGGTGTTCTCCTTATTCACTATTTCATAAGTGATCCACCTTCTTGATTTAGTATCTTACACCAAGCAATTCATAGCCTCCAACTTTCAGATGTTGATGAGTTTGGTAACAGTAAGAAACATGCACCCATAGTTACAGAAGTCAAAAGATGTTAAAAAACACAACAAAAACAAAAAAGCATCTAGTTTGGTATCCTTCACTGAATGACCATTTCAGTTTTATATTTATAATCTTGATCAGCCTGACCCATTGGTCCACCTCAAAGGATCTCTTACCGATCGGCCCTTACCCAATGATCTGTCCACTATGCCTAAATTTCTACATCAGTCTGGCTGCCGGAGTTTGATTGTATATTGGTTCCATGATTTCCTTGCTGTATGCACTTAAGTAAGTCACTTCACCTCTCTGAGCTTCAGTTTCTTCATCTGTAAAATACAGGTGATAACAATAGTATATCCCTCAGAGGACTGTTGGGGTGTTATGAGTTGACATATCAAGCACAATGACAGGCACATAACAGGGCTTGATAAACAACTTTCACTAGTAATACCTACAGTCTTCAGATTGCAACTTAACTGTCACTTCCTCCAGGAAGCCTTCCTTGACCTCCTGGCTAGGTCACATCCCTCTCACTAGGGCGCAGTTGTCCTTCCTAGCATTTGTCACAGACAACTACTGGATGATTATTTTATTAATGTTTCTGTTGCCTACTAGATCATAAGCTCTATGAGCATGGAGCCTGGGTCTGGTTTTGCCCATCATTCTATCCCCAGCATCTACCCCAGTGCCTGGCTGATAGTAGTTGTGCCATAGGTAATTATTGATAAAGAAATGAATTAATGAAGTTAGAAAACTGAAGGCCTCCAAAAAAATTGATGTTAACTAGAATGAGTGCCATGATTAGGTTCTGATGGACTGAGCCATCTGTGTCATGAGACACAGTAGCAGACCTGGGGTCGACAGGTTATCCTGCAAGATGGTTTGCATACGGTGAATTGGAAAACGGATAAACTGTACACCTCTACCATTTGTCCTAGGACCAATCCTAGTTTTTTTTTTTAATTGAGGTGAAATTCACATAACATAAAATTAACCATTTTAAAGTATACAACTCAGTGGCGTTTAGTACATTTTCAGTGTCACACAACCACCATCTACACTGAGTAAAAAACATTTTCATCACCCCAAAGGAAAATGCTGTGCTCATAAAGCAGTCACTCCCCATTCCCTCTTCCATCCAGCCGCTGGCAATCACCAATCTGCCTTCTTTTTCTATGGATTTACCTATTCTGAACATTTCCTACAAATGGAATCATGCAACGTGTGATCTTTTGTCTCTAGCTTCCTCCACTTAGCATGTTTTCATCATCGAGCGCGGGATCTTAACCACTGGACCAACAGGGAAGTCCCGACTCCTGAAATTTATAAATCTGTGTTTTTATAATTGGCTGAATTCTAAGATTTAGCCCTACCCTCAAATTCTGTGATATTTTAAAGTGTATATTCATCATCCCATGAATCAGATAGTATTAATCCCATACATAAACCCTCCTGTGAAATCCCACTGACTTGGAATAATATCCAGAATGTTCACTGTGACCAGTGAAGTTCGAAAGAATCAAGCTTTTCCTCCTGCTTCCCAATAAACTCCAGCCACCATACAAATTGCCTCTATATTTCTCTAGCATGGGAAGCTCATACCTACCCCAGGACCTTTGCACTTGCATTTTACCTCTGCCTGAAATGCTCCTCCCAAACTCTTCTCCCATCTGACTCTTTCTTGTCATTGAGGTCTCAGCTCAACTCTCACCTCCTTAGGGAGGCTCTCTGCGACCATCTCATTTGAAGTAGTACCCTTGTCACTCACATAATTCCATTTTGTTTCCTTCATAGTAGTAGGTCACTCTGAAATTATCTGGCTTTTTTGTTTGCTTGTTTATATATCTGCCTGCCACCAGGGGCCCCTCAACTTTGCAGAGGGATAAACATTGTCTGTCCTGTTATTCCTTTATCCCCAGAACCCAAAACAAAGCCTAGCATATATTGGTTCTCCATAAATATTTGTGGACTGAATACTATAAAATGAACTCCATTTACTTCTCTGCCAGTGACTATTTCTCTGTCACAATGACAGTTGCATCTCAGTGGGGAGAGAACACAGGGATTCCTAGCAAGAAAAGATGGGCACATCTGCCAAACATTGTCCGTGTTATTTACATTGGCTAGATAAATTTCCGAAAGCCTGGTGGAAATCCAAGTAGGCCAACTAAAAGCAAGCTTATAATTCTTTCCCAACAGCTCATACACATCGTGGTCTGTCTTAGCTCGGGCTGCCATAAAAAAGTATCACAGATTGGGTGGCTTAAACAACAGAAATTTATTTTTCCACAGTTCTGGAAGCTGGAAAGTCCAAAGATCAAGGTTCTGGCAGGGTTTGGTTTCTGGTGAGAGCTCTCTTCCTGGCTTGCAGATGGTGACTTTATCCTCACATGGCCTTTCCTCTGAGTGGGCATGAAGAGAAGAAATGAGAGAGAGAGAGATCTGGTATCTTTCCCACTTCTTTGAAGGACACTAATCATATCAGATCAGGGCCCCACCTTTATGACCTCACCTAACCTTAGTCACCTCCTAGAGGTCCTGTCTCCCGATACAGTCACATTGAGGGTTAGGGTTATGAATTTGGGGGGAGTACAAACACTCAGTCCATAACAAAAGGTGCTTTTCTCTCCCAGGTCTCTTCAGCAGCTCTAAACTCAACTAGCTGACTAAGTCCAGAACCTCAGACTCCAAATGGCCAGTAGTTCAGAGATTGCACTGGAAGCTTCCATAGTTACTAAAGAAATGCCCCTGCCCAGGAGTCCTTGGAAAGTGATCATCTGGCAGGCATGGCTTGAGCCAGATGTATTTTTCGAGAAAGGGTTGTGAGGAAAGAGGGTCAAGATGTTATTCTCACAATCAAAGGGTTACAGTGCTGGGCAGTGTATAGTCCAGAAATGAGGCAGGATTCCCTTTTCCAGAGCTGGGCACCTCTCTTTTCTTTTTTCTTAAGATTATATTTATTTCTTAAATAGTTAACACTCACATGGTACTAAATTCAAAAAGTGTAAAATGGAATAAAGTGAAAAGTCTCCCAGCAGCCCAGCTGCCTTCCTTAGAAGCAAACAACATTTTCAGTTTCCTATGTATTCTTCAGGTTTTCTATACTTTTACCAGCAGATACATGTGTATCTTTTTTTTCTCTCTCCCCTTAAATGCTAGCATACTTTGATGCGCTGTTCTGCACCTTTCTTTTTTTTTTCTCTTTGTTGACATACCTTGGATATTGATCAATGTGAGCATACAGTGTTTCACCATTTTTTAAGTCTGTATAGCTTGCCATTGCATAGCTATGTCATGACTTTTATTATTTATTTATTTTTGGTTTGTTTATTTTTTAATTTTTAAATTTAATTTTATTTTTTATACAGCAGGTTCTTATTAGTCATCCATTTTATACACATCAGTGTATATATGTCAATCCCAATCGCCCAATTCATCACACCACCACCCCCACCCCCCTACTGCTTTCCCCCCTTGGTGTCCATACGTTTGTCCTCTACATCTGTGTCTCAGTTTCTGCCGTGCAAACCGGTTCATCTGTACCATTTTTCTAGGTTCCACATATATACGTTAATATATGATATTTGTTTTTCTGACTTACTTCACTCTGTATGACAGTATCTAGATCCATCCACATCTCAACAAATGACCCAATTTCATTCCTTTTTATGGCTGTGTAATATTCCATTGTATATATGTACCACATCTTCTTTATCCATTCATCTGTCGATGGGCATTTAGGTTGCTTCCATGACCTGGCTATTGTAAATAGTGCTGCAGTGAACATTGGGGTGCATGTGTCTTTCTGAATTATGGTTTTCTCTGGGTATATGCCCAGTAATGGGATTGCTGGATCATATGGTAATTCTATTTTTAATTTTTTAAGGATCCTCCATACTGTTCTCCAGTACAGTGGCTGTATCAATTTACATTCCCACCAACAGTGCAAGAGGGTTTCCTTTTCTCCACACCCTCTCCAGCATTTGTTGTTTGTAGATTTTCTGAAGATACCCATTCTAACTGGTGTGAGCTGATACCTCATTGTAGTTTTGATTTGCATTTCTCTAATAATTAGTGAAGTTGCACAGCTTTTCATGTGCTTCTTAGCCATCTGTATGTCTTCTTTGGAGAAATGTCTGTTTAAGTCTTCTGCCCATTTTTGGATTGGGTTGTTTGTTTTTTTAATATTGAGCTGCATGAGCTGTTTATATATTTTGGAGATTAATCCTTTGTCCGTTGATTTGTTTGCGAATATTTTCTCCTATTCTGAGGGTTGTCTTTTCATCTTTTTTATGGTTTCCTTTGCTGAGCAAAAACTTTGAAGTTTCATTAGGTCCCATTTCTTTATTTTTGTTTTTATTTACATTACTCTAGGAGGTGGATCAAAAAAGATCTTGCTGTGATTTATGTCAAAGAGTGTTCTTCCTATGTTTTCCTCTAAGAGTTTTATAGTGTCTGGTCTTACATTTAGGTCTGGAATCCATTTTGAGTTTATTTTTGTGTATGGTGTTAGGGAGTGTTCTAATTTCATTCTTTTACATGTAGCTGTCCAGTTTTCCCAGCACCACTTATTGAAGAGACTGTCTTTTCTCCATTGTATATCCTTGCCTCCTTTGTCATAGATTAGTTGACCATAGGTGCGTGGGTTTATCTCTGGGCTTTCTATCTTGTTCCATTGATCTATATTTCTGTTTTTGTGCCAGAACCATATTGTGTTGATTACTGTAGCTTTGTAGTATAGTCTGAAGTCAGGGAGTCTGAGTCCTCCAGCTCCGTTTTTTTCCCTCAAAACTGCTTTGGCTATTCGGGGTCTTTTGTGTCTCCATACAAATTTTAAGATTTTTTGTTCTAGTTCTGTAAAAAATGCCATTGGTAATTTGATAGGGATTGCATTGAATATGTAGATTGCTTTGGGTAGTATAATCATTTTCACAATATTGATTCTTCCAATCCAAGAACATGGTATATCTCTCCATCTGTTGGTGTCATCTTTAATTCCTTTCATCAGTGTCTTATAGTTTTCTGCATACAGGTCTTTTGTCTCCCTAGGTAGGTTTATTCCTAGGTATTTTATTCTTTTTGTTGCAGTGGTAAATGGGAGTGTTTCCTTAATTTCTCTTTCAGATTTTCATCATTAGTGTATAGGAATGCAAGGGATTTCTGTGCATTAATTTTGTATCCTGCAACCTTACCAAATTCATTGATTAGCTCTAGTAGTTTTCTGGTGGCATCTTTAGGATTCTCTATGTATAGTATCATGTCATCTGCAAACAGTGACAGTTTTACTTCTTTTCCAGTTGGTATTCCTTTTATTTCTTTTTCTTCTCTGATTGCCGTGGTTAGGACTTCCAAAACTTTGTTGAATAATAGGGGTGAGAGTGGACATCCTTGTCTTGTTCCTGATCTTAGAGGAAATGCTTTCAGTTTTTCACCATTGAGAATGATGTTTGCTGTGGGTTTGTCATATATGGCCTTTATTATGTTGAGGTAGGTTCCCTCTATGCCCACTTTCTGGAGAGTTTTTATCATAATTGGGTGTTGAATTTTGTCAAAAGCTATTTCTGCATCTATTGAGATGATCATATGGTTTTTATTCTTCAATTTGTTAATATGGTATATCACATTGATTGATTTGCATATATTGAAGAATCCTTGCATCCCTGGGATAAATCCCACTTGATTGTGGTGTATGATCCTTTTAATGTGTTGTTGGATTCTGTTTGCTAGTATTTTGTTGAGGATTTTTGCATCTATATTCGTCAGTGATATTAGTCTGTAATTTTCTTTTTTTGTACTATCTTTGTGTGATTTTGGTATCAGGGTGATGGTGGCCTCATAGAATGAGTTTGGGAGTGTTCCTTCCTCTGCAATTTTTTGGAAGAGTTTGAGAAGGATGGGTGTTAGCTCTTCTCTAAATGTTTGATAGAATTCACCTGTGAAGCCATCTGGTCCTGGACTTTTGTTTGTTGGAAGATTTTAAATCACAGTTTCAATTTCATTACTTGTGATTGGTCTGTTCATATTTTCTATTTCTTCCTGGTTCAGTCTTGGAAGGTTATACTTTTCTAAGAATTTGTCCATTTCTTCCAGGTTGTCCATTTGTTGGCATAGAGTTGCTTGTAGTAATCTCTTAGGATGCTTTGTATTTCTGCGGTGTCTGCTGTTACTTCTCCTTTTTCATTTCTAATTTTATTGATTTGAGTCCTCTCCCTCTTTTTCTTGATGAGTCTGGCTAATGGTTTATCAATTTTGTTTATTTTCTCAAAGAACCAGCTTTTAGTTTTATTGATCTTTGCTATTGTTTTTTTTGTTTCTATTGCATTTATTTCTGCTCTGACCTTTATGATTTCTTTCCCTCTGCTAACTTTGGGTTTTGTTTGTTCTTCTTTCTCTACTTCCTTTAGGTGTAAGGTTAGATTGTTTATTTGAGATTTTTCTTATTTCTTGAGGTAGGCTTGTATAGCTATAAACTTCCCTCTTAGAACTGCTTTTGCTGCATCCCATAGGTTTTGGATCGTCGTGTTTTCATTGTCATTTGTCTCTAGGTATTTTTTGATTTCCTCTTTGATTTCTTCAGTGATCTCTTGGTTATTTAGTAACATATTGTTTAGCCTCCATGTGTTTGTGTTTTTTACGCTTTTTTTCCCTGTGACTCATTTCTAATCTCATAGCGTTGTGGTTGGAAAAGATGCTTGATATGATTTCAATTTTCTTAAATTTACTGAGGCTTGATTTGTGACCCAAGATGTGCTCTATCCTGGAGAAAGTTCTGTGTGCACTTGAGAAGAAAGTGTAATCTGCTGTTTTTGGATGGAATGTCCTATAAATATCAATTAAATCTATCTGGTCTATTGTGTCATTTAAAGCTTCTGTTTCCTTATTTATTTTCATTTTGGATGATCTGCCCATTGGTGTAAGTGAGGTGTTAAAGCCCCCCACTATTATTGTGTTACTGTCAATTTCCTCTTTTATAGCTGTTAGCAGTTGCCTTATGTATTGAGGTGCTCCTGTGTTGGGTGCATATATATTTATAATTGTTATATCTTCTTCTTGGATTGATCCCTTGATCACTATGTAGTGTCCTTCCCTGTCTCTTGTAACATTCTTTATTTTAAGGTCTATTTTATCTGATATGAGTATTGCTACTCCAGCTTTCTTTTGATTTCCATTTGCATGGAATATCTTTTTCCATCCCCTCACTTTCAGTCTGTATGTGTCCCTAGGTCTGAAGTGGGTCTCTTGTAGCCAGCATATATATGGGTCTTGTTTTTGTATCCATTCAGCAAGCCTGTGTCTTTTGGTTGGAGCATTTAATCCATTCACGTTTAAGGTAATTATCGATATATATGTTCCTATGACCATTTTCTGAATTGTTTTGGGTTTGTTTTTGTAGGTCCTTTTCTTCTCTTGTGTTTCCTACTTAAGGAAGTTCCTTTAGCATTTGTTGTAGAGCTGGTTTGGTGGTGCTGAATTCTCTTAGCTTTTGCTTGTCTGTAAAGCTTTTGATTTCTCCATCGAACCTGAATGAGATCCTTGCTGGGCAGAGTAATCTTGGTTGTATGTTCTTCCCTTTCGTCACTTTAAGTATATCATGCCACTCCCTTCTGGCTTGTAGCGTTTCTGCTGAGAAATCAGCTGTTAACCTGATGTGAGTTCCCTTGTATGTTATTTTTCATTTTTCCCTTGCTGCTTTCAATAATTTTTCTTTGTCTTTAATTTTTGCCAATTTGATTACTATGTGTTTTGGCGTGTTTCTCCTCGGGTTTATCCTGTATGGGACTCTCTGCGCTTCCTGGACTTGGGTGGCTCTTTCCTTTCCCATGTTTGGGAAGTTTTCGTTTATAATCTCTTCAAATATTTTCTCTGGTCCTTTCTCTCTCTCTTCTCCTTCTGGGACCCCTATAATGCGAATGTTGTTGTATTTAATGTTGTCCCAGATGTCTCTTAGGCTGTCTTCATTTCTTTTCATTTTTTTTTCTTTATTCTGTTCTGCAGCAGTGAATTCCACCATTGTGTCTTCCAGGTCACTTCTCTGTTCTTCTGCCTCAGTTATTCTGCTGTTGATTCCTTCTAGTGTAGTTTTCATTTCAGTTATTGTATTGTTCATCTCTGTTTGTTTGTTCTTTAATTCTTCTAGGTCTTTGTTAAACATTTCTTGCATCTTCTCCATCTTTGCCTCCATTCTTTTTCCGAGGTCCTGGATCATCTTCACTGTCATTATTCTGAATCCTTTTTCTGGAAGTTTTCCTATCTCCACTTCATTTAGTTGTTTTTCTAGGGTTTTATCTTGTTCCTTCATCTGGTACATAGCCCTCTGCCTTTTCATCCTGTCTATCTTTCTGTGAATGTAGTTTTTATTCTACAAGCTGCAGGATTGTAGTTCTTCTTGCTTCTGCTGTCTGCCCTCTGGTGGATGAGGCTATCTAAGAGGCTTGTGCAAGTTTCCTGATGGGAGGCACTGGTGGTGGGTAGAGCTGGGTGTTGCTCTGGTGGGCAGAGCTCAGTAAAACTTTAATCCACTTGACTGATGATGGGTGGGGCTGGGTTCCCTTCCTGTTGGTTGTTTGGCCTGAGGCAACCCAACACTGGAAGCCTACCTGGGCTCTTTGGTGGGGCTAATGGCAGACTCTGGGAAGGCTCATGCCAAGGAGCACCCCCCAGAACCTCCGCCACCAGTGTCCTCATCCCCATGGTGAGCCACAGCCACCCCCTGCCTCTGCAGGAGACCCTCCAACACTAGCAGATAGGTCTGGTTGAGTCTCCCTTGGGATCACTGCTCCTTCCCCTGGGTCCCGATGCGCACACTACTTTGAGTGCGCCCTCCGAGAGTGGAGTCTCTGTTTCCCCCAGTCCTGTCAGAGTACTGCAATCAAATCCCGCTAGCCTTCAAAGTCTGACTCTCTAGGAATTCCTCCTCCCGTTGCTGGACCCCCAGGTTGGGAAGCCTGACGTGGGGCTCAGAACCTTCACTCCAGTGGGTGGACTTCTGTGGTATAAGTGTTCTCCAGTCTGTGAGTCACCCACCCAGCAGTTATGGGATTTGATTTTACTGTGATTGTGCCCCTCCTACCATCTCATTGTGGCTTCTCCTTTGTCTTAGGATGTGGGGTATCTTTTTTGGTGAGTTCCAGTGTCTTCCTGTGGATGATTGTCGAGCAGCTAGTTGTGATTCTGGTGCTCTCGCAAGAGGGAGTGAGAGCACGTCCTTCTATTCCACCATCTTGGTTCAGGGCTATCTGTCTATCTGTCTATCTATCTATCTATCTATCTATTTATTTATTTATGGCTGTGTTGGATCTTCGTTGCTGCGTGCAGGCTTTCTCTAGTTGCAGCAAGCGGGGACTGCTCTTCATTGTGGTGCGCGGGCTTCTCACTGCAGTGGCTTCTCCTGTTTCCCATGTCATGATTTATTTAACCAGTCCTCTACTGATGGATGCGTAGTTCTCCTCTTGCAAACATGCAAATATTGCAGTGGATGACTTTGTCCATCATTTCGCATGTGCATGAGTATATCTATAGGATAAATTCCTAGAAGTGTTTGAATTAAATGTCATGGACCTTTTAAATTTTGCTAGAAATTGTCAAACTTTCCTTCATTATCTTTCAACCAAATATACTCCCCGCAGCCCTGGATGAGAGTCATTGTAGGATTTTGATTCAGCCTGAGAAGTGGCATCATGTGGAGGGACCATGAGTGATTGGGGGACCATGAGCCAGGCTATCCCAGCATCCAGCTATCCCAGCACAACCTGTGATCATCTGAGTGGCCTCTGCAAATGGTTTGACCTCTGGGCCTCAGACCACCCTCCCTTATATAAAACCAACAGGTTGGTGGGTCCATAAGTGCCTTGCTAATTCCAATCTGTTCTCAGGAAGGAGGCCCCTAAATATTAACCTCAGCCTTTTTAGTCATGGGTAAAAGGATAAATGAGATTTTTCTCTGACTCTAGATGAGACTTCTAAGGCCTTGAAAACCTGTTTCTCTCTGGGCTTAAATCTGGTTGAGCTGGGCTCCTGGCAATGGACCTGGTTTGTTTGGGGGTAATTTATGAAGTCATCCATCTTTACCCTGACTCCAGATTGAGACCAGTGAGCAGATGATGCCTCTGACACATGATGCCCTACCATTTATACCTCCTGGGACACCCCTGCCTTCCCCCCTCCCTGCCCCCTGCCCCTGCAACAGAGTAGTCTGACACCCATACCAGCAGAGGGTCAGGGAAAGAAGAGGCATTTCTGATGCTTGGGAGAATCATGAACTATTGTTAAGTAAAGATAAATAACACAAAGTAACCCGTGAGAGATGCAGCTGAAATCCAAGTAGACACTTGTAATTGGAGAGTCTACCCTATCTGTGATGTTCAGTATGGGGCCAAAAGCCGATACCAGTGTTAGTTTCTCTGTCCATGAAGTCTTAACACAATATGGCAAGACTCCCCCATAAGCAGTTACACAGACCCCTTGTTGTACTCAACTTTATCTCTTTGAGATCTCCCTGAATGTGTCCCAAAGTCAGTTTTTTATAATTTTTTATTTGGCCACACTGGAACCCCAACCAGCGATCAAACCCATGCCCCCTGCAGTGGAAGCACGGAGTCCTAACCAGTGGACCACCAGGGAATTCCCAGTTTTGAGAATACAGTGTAGCATTGTAAGTCAGACTGTCCCACACATATCCTCCAAATTTGGTGTAAATCTATTTGCTTTCACCTGATACAATTACAAATAGACACAAACTTAAAAAAAAAAGAGCTCAATGAAGGCAAAAATGGTCCTTTCTGAAATGTCAGTGTGTCCTAGAATTTAATTGTACGTCCCTATTGTGTTGTGTGGCAGACACTCTGTAAGTAAGAAAAGATTTTACACAACTACTTCTGGTTCTCATGGTCAAATGTTTCTGTTGGAGAGAGGCCAGGACCACTGCTAGTCTATATGGCTGTATTTGTACAAATTAGAAAAAGGCACCTGTTCCTCCAGGCAGGTGGAACCTTGGGACCTACTTGCGTCCTCAGGTAGGCACCCCTGTGCAGGGCGCACCTGTACAATCCCAGTTACTGGGCTGTCTCAGCAGTTGAAAACCTCAGGATATCACTTATCTTATCCGAGCCAGAGCAGAAGTCTTGAAGCTTTCTTCATGCATAGAAGTATCTGCATAGCTCAGATTAGGGGTCCATAACTCATGTGTTTTTCCTTATCTCTCAAGTTGTTTGGGGAAGAACCAAAGATCAACATCTTTATATCCATGGCTTCTTCATTGCCTATTGTGAGCAATAAAAACAGGTCAAGGAATGTATTCTGGGTTATCTGTTGGCCTGGCTTTAGTGCTTTCAGGGCTTCTCTAGAACCCCTTCCCTCCTGTATTGCTGCCTTTCTGTGAGTGTGTTTCCACCTCCATTCTATAGATTCCTTTAGGGCTGGAACCACGTCTTATTTATTTTTGTCTTTCAAAAAAATGTGGGTTTTTTTGATGTTGCGGGTAGGGGTTTATTAATTTATTTATTTATGTTTGCTGTGTTGGGTCTTCGTTTCTGTGCGAGGGCTTTCTCTAGTTGTGGCAAGCGGGGCCACTCTTCATCGCAGTGTGTGGGCCTCTCTTGTTGCGGAGCACAGGCTCCAGACGCGCAGGCTCAGTAGTTGTGGCTCACGGGCCTAGTTGCTCCGAGGCATGTGGGATCTTCCCAGACCAGGGCTCGAACACGTGTCCCCTGCATTAGCAGGCAGATTCTCAACTACTGCGCCACCAGGGAAGCCCTAAAAAAAATGTTTTTCAATTACAAAAGTAATACATCCTTGCAGTAGAAATATTTTAAAACAGTAAAGTAAAAAGTGAAAATCCCCCTATCTGTTCCTGTTTCCAGTTTGAGTCCTCTCCCAAGAGGGGACCACTATTAACAGCGTGTTGTACATCTTCCCAGAACTTTCCATTTGCAAGCATAATGATGCTAAGAAAAGTGCTAGTGTTTATTGGATGCTTACTAAGTGTCAGGTGCTATGCTAAGCACTTTTCCTGTGTGTTCTCAATTAATTTACAAAACAAGCCTATGAGGTTGGTATTTTTTTATTCCCCATTTCACAAAAGAGGAAACCAGGTGATGTTACTAAGTGGTAAAGCCAGAATTTGAACCGAGGCAGGCTGACTTCAGAGCTCATGCTGTTAAAACCTCTTATTGTTCTGCCACTTGCTTTGGGGATTTGGAATGTCATAGACATGTCTTCATAGTTGCCCACATAATTCTATTTCCTCCTTTTTAAAAGTTGCTCGGGCTTCCCTGGTGGCGCAGTGGTTGAGAGTCCGCCTGCCGATGCAGGGGACATGGGTTCATGCCCCGGTCCGGGAAGATCCCACATGCCGCAGAGCGGCTGGGCCCGTGAGCCATGGCCACTGAGCCTGCGCGTCCAGAGCCTGTGCTCCGCAACGGGAGAGGCCACAACAGTGAGAGGCCTGCGTAATGCAAAATAAATAAATAAATAAATAAATAAAAGTTGCTCATTATTCTATAAAATGAATGTATTTCATTCATTTAGCCATTCTCCTACTGACAAACTTTTTAGGATTCTGCAGTTTTCCATTTCCTTATTTCATCAAATCTAAGATTCCATTGATTGTAAGATGCACCCTGTTTCAGAGATTAAAATGTGAAATAAAATGTGCATCCTACAATTAATGTATTATGGCATTAGAAACAATGCTGCAAATGAACATATTGCATATAATTTTCACGTGTATTTCTGTAGACGTTTTCTAGAAGTAAATTTGTCCACCAAAATGAAGGTGCGTTTTTTAAATTTTATAGATACTGCCAAATTCCCTGTATCTTAGTCATCTGTGTCTCCCATTTACTTCACACAATGTCTGGCATTATGTAGGTACTAAATAAATGTTTGTTCAGTGGACAAAATGCATGACCAGGCCCAGCAAATGCAAAGCATTTTGGCATACTCGCATGCAAACACACACACCACTACCACACACACCACCACCAACAACAAAAATCCTAACAGTGACCAACAAGGAGATTAGAATATTTTAGCACCACATGTGTACACACTTCTTGCTGAAGCACTGGCCACAGCAAATGACAAACGCTAATAAATGCATTTTATGCAGAATTATGTGTTCGAAGTGATTTTAAAATAGCTTGCAAAATTACCTGTCAAAAGGCTGTGCACTCAATTTTTTGAAAATACACGAATAATTCCAGCGTTTTACAACCCCCCCAAGCTACTAGACGTGAGAATTTTCCAGAGAGTTTAATGGTCTGTCATTTTCTCAAACACCTGCAAGACTATCTGCATAGGAATCACCTGGAGTGCTTATTAAAATGCAGACCCCACGCCAGAGCTTCGGAATCATAATTTCTGGGGATTAGGGGCAGGTGAATCTGCATTTTAAACAGGCACTCCACGTGATTCTAAGGCACTCAAAGGCGTGAGAGCTAGCGCATTAAAGGGCTTTAAGGAGTCTTAATTAGATTTGCCCTTTAGAACGACCCCTTTGGCTGTAAAGTGTAGAATCAACTGGAAGTGGGCAAAAGTAACCGAGATAACTAACACCATAGCTCATCCCAGTGCGGGGAGGGCGGCCCAGATGGCCTGCGCGCTTCTGCGCTCCCTGCTGGCCATCAGCAGCCACGTCCTGGACCGGCCGGAGCGGCCAACTGCGACTGCGCCCTCCGGAGCCCGCCGGGACCGTCTGGGTGCTTGCCAACGCGCGGACCTGGACCGGAAGCGGAAGTGAGGTCGAGTTCGCCTCGCGCGCTTCTCCCACCGCAGCCACTCCCAGCCCTGTGGGTTGGGTCGCTTTGCGCAAGTGCCGGAAGCGGAAGTTGTTAAGACGTTGGGGAGTTCTTGGGAGAGAGCCGAGTTTTCCTAGCGCTCGGTGGTTTCGCTCTGCGGCAGCCTGAGCATCAGGTAAAGCGCCTTTGTGAGACCTCGGCAGCCCTGCTACCCGGCCCAAGCCGGATCCCGACCCCGTATCCTAGCCTGAGGGGTGTGGTACCCGGTGCTCCGACTCCTTCCTAGGGTCCTGGTGGAGGTACCGGGAGTCACTTGTCCCTCCCTTGGAGTGAGGCCCCGTGTCCGGCTACCTCCGCCATGGGCAACACGAGCAGCGAGCGCGCTGCGCTGGACCGGCAGGGCGGCCACAAGACGCCCCGAGGGGACAGCTCGGGGGGCTCCAAGGATGGGGACCGGCCCAAGATCCTGATGGACAGCCCAGAGGACGCTGACCTCTTCCACTCCGAGGAAATCAAGGTAATGGGGGTGTGGGAATCTGATTCCCCTTGACTAATGTTGAAATCTCCTAGATTCCTCCCCTTGTATCCCCTCTAATCATCAGAAGTGGGAGAGCCCTCTTAGCAGCTCAGGAACCTGTGTCTAATTACCGATATGAGAAAGTCACCCTGAGGGAGGAGGAATTCACTTCGTTTAACATCGTTAAGGAAAAGGCAGCTCTGAGACAGGTTCAGATTCTTAATTAATTAAGATCGTGGCACTAGCAGTAATTGAGTCCCAGTCTGCTTTTCTCTTAGGTATAATTAATTTCACAGCTCTGAGAAATCTTCCACCACCTTTACGCAGACTAGCGCTTTTTGTAATAGTTGTGCAGTTAACTTTCAGTTTTGGAGATAAGCCAGAACATGTGTAGGGTGAACGTAGAGTCGAACAGTTGACCGCAGCTGCCAGAGGTCTTTAGTTCTGCTGAAAACTTGTGGTTCACCCTTTAGAGCAGGCATAGAAAAGTAATTTCACTTCCGGAGGTCAGTGAGTAAGTGAAACATCGGTCTGAAGGAGGCAGCCAGCTGCTCAGCTTCTCTCTCTATTGTTTATATATGACTTAATATTTTAAACAGGCCAAAGCAAACATTTTGCAGGCCAGATTTGGGCGTCCTGCGGCAGTCTGCTTTAACTCATTAAAAACTCTATAAAGACGGTTCTCCACTCCTGCTTCAGCCACTTTCCTGCTAACCACCTGATGTGGTCAGTTTCTAGGGGCAGAGCCCGGTCCAAGAATACTTGGTGATTCTGGCAACTGATACGTATGTGGTATATCCTAAAGAAATGAACAACTAAATACTTAAAGGGCACTGCAACAAGTAGGTTTAGGAAAGATGACAGACACCCCTTACCCCCTCCGACTCACACATTCTGTTAGTATCTAGTTGCCTATTAATCATCATTGTCCATTAGGCTAATTGCCTGGCAACTCATCCAGCTGTACTCATTTTTCCTCAGATGCTGGCCTGGGTAATCGCATTATTATCTTATATCCTCACCTGGATCTTGGCTTTGAGGCTAACCTATAAAGAGTCTGCTTTTATTTGGCCCTCCAGCCTGTGATTTCAACTTGCTTTCTGAATTTGTTGCATCCCTGAAGCTGTGTGCAAAGTGAACTTTGGAATCCTGTTTTTCCAATGATTTGAGATCTCTTTCCCTAGAAATAATTTTGGCCCAAGGGTAGCCGTTTAAGACACCGTAAGAATCAAACTACTTTCTTTAAGAAATATTTGTTCTTTTGCTGCTTTAAAACTCTTACAAGAAATGTTTAGCATACAGATGATCTGTAGAGAATGATTTAAATAATTTCCATTATCATTTCCACAGAAGTTACTGAAATGATGTAGCAGACACACTGGATTGAATGCTCGGATACAAAAAAAAAAGTCGTGAATTCTTTTAACTATACTTGTTCACCATTTTGGCTGTGGCTAGTTATCACACCCTCAGTGGAAAGTGATTGCAGTCTGTTATTCTTTAATCTGTAAATTTTGTTAAAGGTCATAGAATGCAGGTATCTTTTAAATGAGCTCAGGTCAGTATTTGAAATGAAGGTGCTAGAAACCTGCTCCAGACCTTTTAAGAGTCTATCACAGCCTAGAACTCCTGCTCTTTGGCTTCTGACTAGGAAAAATTTAAGAGATCCAAAACCACACCCAGAGTCGGATGTGTTTTTTTCTCTCGTCCCGGAGTACCTCCTTTATACAGCGCTGCCCATATAGGAAGTTACTGTTTACCGTAATGAGGGTCAGTCTTTGTCTTATGTTTTTCTCCCTGGTGCCTGGACAGCACTCAGTGATTAGCTTTTGCCTTCCTCAGCACCTGGGCTTGCCAGTTTTCAAGTTGACAGCTCTGGACTTGTCCCTAATAAATTTTCATGAACTTCAAATCTTGCTTAATTAAGGGAGGAAAATGACATTTACTAAGCTAATCTCAAATTCATCACTGCCTTCTTGCAAGTGAGCTTTATAACTTCTAGAATTTTGACGATGACCTCCTAAATAACAGCAGTAAAGTAGCTAATAATTATGAAGCGCCTACTCTGGGTCCGACACTATGCAGAGCATTTTACGTGGGCTGTCTTGTCTCACTCAGCCTTCACAGTAACCTTAGGAAATAGCTGCTTTGATTACCTCCATTTTGCAAGTGAGTTAACGAGCCGGAATATGAACCTGGGTAGTGACAGCTGCCTCTTTAGAATGAATTGTCAGTGTGAGGGTAATTGTCTCTTGCAGGGAGCTCACTAATGGCTTCCTGTTCCTGAGTCAAGCGCTCTGCTTCCAGGCTCCGGAGAAGGAGGAGTTCCTGGCCTGGCAGCACGATCTGGAAGTGAACGACAAAGCTCCTGCCCAGGCTCGGCCAACTGTGTTTCGATGGACGGGGGGCGGAAAGGAAGTTTACCTATCTGGGTCCTTCAACAATTGGAATAAACTTCCCCTCACAAGAAGGTAATCGCCTGGGTGTGTTCATCTATTTGTCTTAACCCAGGGCTGCTCTGGTTTCTGAAGGACTCCTGTGGGTGAATAGAAGAGCCTGTTTTTATAAAGTCAATGCTGAATGGAAAAATAGTTGTTTAAATATTAAATATTTAACATTAAATAGCTTAATAATTCACAGGGTTCAAATCACACACACCAAGGAGTCGTGCTAGGTTTAGAGCACACTTAGAAGAAAACGTTGCTCAGTTATGAGCATTTCCGTTTCACAGACACCTTTCACTTCAGATATTCTAGCTTTGTGTCTGTTCAGGCAGGACTTTTTTCAGAAAGAGAACTCTATTCCTAGCGCAGTGGACAGAGCGGGAGTTGAGTCCTTGTTGGCTGAGCTGAGCCTCAGTGTTCCTCTCTGTGAGAAGGGAACGTTGGACCAGATGATCTCCGAGCTTCCTTCTGACTTGGACTCTGTATCACTTTTGTTTGAAAGGTACACATTATGTAGGCGCCCTTAGCACGACTATAGCCAAACACTTGCTCAGACACCCTAGCGTGGACGGCTGTCTCAGATTGTCAGTGGAAAAGCATCTTCACTAGTAAGTCCTCTTGATGACACCAAGGAAGAAATCGTGCCCTGCTGGGCCAGGCCTGGTCCTTGATAAGGAGCCGCCTGCTTTTCCAGGGGTCTGGTTGGTGTAGGAGGGAGCCACTCAGCCCAGTTACAAGTCATGCTAGTCAGGAGAACAAAACAATCAAATGAGAGAGGTTTCGTGAAACATTTTTTTTAGTAGTTATGCGAGTTGCTTTAGGGAACTGTTTGTACATCCTGTGAAATTGATCCCCTGCCCTGAGCTAGGCAAGCTGGCAAAGGGTAAAGCTTGGCGGGCAGCTTGCTGTTTATCTTGTGCTGCCATCCTCCTTGGCATCCAGGCTGCCAGGTGTTACTTTGCACACAAATTGAGGACAAATGACTGTTCGTTGACCTTTTGATGGTAGGAATGTGGACTCCTGGTGTCTGAGCAAAGCGAGTTTCCCAGGAAACCTCTTACGGTGCCGCTTCCTGGTAGCTTTTCTAGATTGAGATCATTATACTGAATTGTGTAAATTGGTTAAAAATGTTTATTTCTCGTGCAGCTGAACCCTTGATTTTACGTGGAAGTTTTGTTTTGTTCCGTGGCTGGTTTTGCAAGTCAGCTAAGAGGGCAGCCCACCCCGCTGACCTCGTCTGCTTCCTTTTTTCTCGCAGCCACAATAACTTTGTAGCCATCCTGGACCTGCCCGAAGGAGAGCATCAGTACAAGTTCTTGGTGGATGGTCAGTGGACACATGACCCTTCTGAGGTACTCTTCCTCACGCCCTTGGTCCTCTGGCCGCCCCCACAATCCAGACAGATCGCCTTCCCGCAGAGACAGTTGCCAGGTCCCTTCGTCCTGCTGGTCGAAGTCCCTGCGTGTGGCCGAGCTAGATAGCAGTGCTCCTTGTCAGCCTGTTGGCATCCTTGACCGAGATGAGCAGGTGGGCCAGCCCGGAGATGAGACCTTCCAGCCAGGGCTGCTAGATCCTCTAAAGAACACCTCTAGAGACCTTCCACGTTGTGATTTCTGCCTGTCTGTCTCTTCCCAGCCGATAGTGACCAGCCAGCTTGGCACAGTAAACAACATCATTCAAGTGAAGAAAACTGACTTTGAAGTATTTGATGCTTTAATGGTGGATTCCCAAAAGTGCTCCGACGTGTCTGGTACGAGCAGTTATTTTATACCACGTGTGCGCCGGTGGGGGCTGTATAGTTTAGAAATACCTTGTTTCAAAGAGCCACAAAACTAATTCCTAACTCTGTGTCAGGCCAGGTTGCTAAAATCTAGCTCTGAGGGACCCGTAAGTCATTTTTTTGGTCATCTCCAGGATTCCGTAGGTCTGCTTGGCCACAGAGAGCAGACACTGGAAACGGAACCAGAGCTTGATCTCATGCCAGGGCAGGCCCAAGAGGCCCTGGAGAGTTGCATCAGGTCGCTGAGGGGCCAGTACTGGGGAAGCCAGCCTGCTCGGGGCACCTGGAGAGTTTCAGCCCAACAGGTGATACACTGACCCCTCAGTGACCTTGGCATCATTTGCGTGGTCCATGAGCACCTTTTCAGAATCCCTTCGGGGCGGGGGAAGGCTCACCACAGAACAGGCTACACGGCACAACCTGCTCGGTATGGTCCTAGTAAAACTCTCCCATCTTCCAAGGATCATCCGATCGTCGAACTTTCAGTAAATTGCTTTGCATCCAAACCCACAGGAAGAAACTGCTTTTTGAAACAGTATGTGCTACGCAGGGAGAAGGATGCGTTGGCATCGACAGTGTTCACACCAGCTGCACTGCCCGTTCTTGCAGGGCCTCAAACCGTCCCAGGACCCCTGTGGGAAGCAGTGAAGGTTCCCCGGGACTGTGCCTGACCGTCTAGGAAAACGGGTTCAGTTCACAGGATGATTCTTCATTGTCACCTGCCTGGGCCTGGAGGTCCTGCCCCCAGGATCTCTTAACTCTTTATCAGCTCAGAACTCACACTGGCAGGTGGGCCACGTGGCTGACAAGTCATGTTATTGAGCAGGAATTGGAAATCCAAAAATAGCATTCTCCACTCTGGATAGCTGACTGGTCTTTTAGAGAAGTCATTTCTGTTTTATTCAGACAGGTGGGAATTGGGGGGTGGGGGAAATGCCTAGATATCCCTTACTTGCTGATAAGTGAAATTTTAGGCCACAATCCAAAGCTTTTAGTCAAGATTGTGCAGCAGAGGTTGCCTGGGGAAAGGAAGCTGATCCCTCGCTGCTGGGAAACCAACTGCAGGCTCTCCATGCTCTTCTCATACTTAGACACTCCCTTTCTCAAAATACATATTGACTCTTAATGGCTCAGTTTTCTGCACTGAATGCCTTTCTCAGTTTCCTGCTGTGATAGGGCTGGGTTGTGTTAAGGGAGTCGGTGCCCTAGAGAATGACATGGAAGGAATTGGCGGAGCCAAGCCATCTCAGCTTTACGGGGACAGCACGAGTCTCGGCAGCCAGACACATCCCAGGTGTCCTTTGGATCACAGCTCAGTCCCCGCCGGCTGGCCAAATGTCGCTAAGTGAGCGGCTTCGAAGCTGACGGAACACTGCACTTCTAGAAGGTTCTTAATATATCTGTATACTGGGGATACTCCAGCATGAGTTTAAGAGGAACCGGAGAGCGATGGAGGCAGAGAGCCTTTAGAGGTCAGGTCTTCAGCTTTTCGTTGTTTTAGTTGTGAAATCCGCCGGCGCCTCTGTGTGAACAGGCTGCTTTATCTTCGGTTTTGTGCTGGCTGCTGGCGCGCCTCACCTGGGCCTGGCCGCGTAAGCCTCACTAGGAGCCTTGAGCTTCTATGCGGTACTCGCCGGCCCGGCCTGCAGCGAGGAGGACGCGTCGGCCTGCGGTGGCTGTTGGGTCGGGTCGCTGTGAGCAGCTTCCCGTGACTCTGTCCCGGACTCACTGCTTTGCCACGACTGCTGTCTGCCACCAGGAATTCACTACTCGAGTTTTATGCCTGTCACCCAACTTCCAGAAGTGTTTTCTCATTGCCTCTGCCCTTCCCCCTTGGGGCCAGGATGTCCTTCAAGAGAATATAAATCTGTACTGAGGGGACAGGAGACGTGGAAAACTAAATGTCACCCCAAATTGAGACTGTTCCCAGGACTCCTAATTTTCCAAGTAAATGTCCTGTCACCGTCTCCCAACAGAGCTGTCCAGTTCCCCACCAGGACCCTACCACCAGGAGCCCTACGTCTGGAAACCAGAGGAGCGGTTTAAAGCGCCACCCATCCTCCCCCCACATCTTCTCCAGGTCATCCTGAACAAGGACACGGGGATCTCCGTGAGTAACCAGACACCTGCCCAGACCGTCCTCCACGGTCCTGTTCAGCCACTCCCCTCTGTGCACGTCTGGCAGGGCAGCTCGTGAAAAGTTGTGTCACCCATCGGTGTTAACTGCCGGGGTCCCCCTCTGACGTGGGAACGGGCTACTCAGAAGATGTTCCCAGGGTGGGCCTCCCCATCCCACAAAGCCTTTCTGAGCCCTTCCTCTGGTGTTCCACTCCCACCTCAAATTTCATGACAAAATACACAACCACCTCTTCTCAGTAAGCTGCGTGGTGGAATTCCTCCTCTGGCCCCCAGATTTTAGAATCTTCTTTGTTTGGCCGCGCTCGGAATGTGGGATCTTAGTTCCCCAACCAGGGATCGAACCCACACCCACTGCAGTGGAAGCGTGAAGTCTTAACCACTGAAATGCCAGGGAAGTTCCAGAATCTAGTTTTGGTCACCAAGTTGCTTTCAGAAACCTCAGGGATCAAAATTTGGGGTATGTGGGTAACACACATTGCCTCTGGGACATTGATATTACTTATAAAAAGAAGTGGGCTTCCTACTGAATCCCGAGGAGCACCCCATTATTCCCTGCGTTTGATTTTCCATCCCGTTTTGATCTGAACTGCCCAGTTCCCCCGGCTCTGGACTGTGCAGTGTAGCCATAATTCTTGGGAGTCCAGGTGTTCTTCAGCCTTGTCCAAGCCACCACCTAACAGGCAGATGCTCCAGGGTGATCAGGTAACTGCTGCTGCTCTAGACGCCACACAGAAGTGGATGCATGTGTGCTGAGCAGGGGGCTGGAGGCGTACACGGGCAGGCATCCCCGCAGCAGTCATGGTGTGTCCCCCGGGGACTCGCTGTTCTTGGGGCCGCCCCGCCCCAAGCACGCACCTGACAGCTGAGCCAGCTTTTACTGGATGCTTTTTCTGTTTTGAATTAGCAATTATAAAATTGGGGAGTGTACGTTGGGGGAAAAAAAAAGAAAAACAAACCTGGATTTCTGGCTTCTCTGAAAAAATAGGAAGGAGTGGACACATTGCCTCGTACGTGAGCTCTTATGGAGGAAGAGCGCCTCTCCCCTCCCCCAGTTATTCAGTGCCTTCTTCAGGCTCCCCGTCGGAGTCTCAGAGACATGAGTTTGCAACACGCTGCTCAGGAGCATTGAGTATTGATCGTTTCTTCCCGCTTTTTCTAAAAGCGCCTTCACTGCACGGCTTCCTTCCTGCCCCTCCTCCAAAGAGAGAACAGAGCCTGGCCCACAGTCTAGATGAAGCCTGGCCGGAGACGCACACCAGTGCGCCCAGCAGACGCCCCGAGAGCGCCCCTTAGTTGGAACACCAGGCATGACCCCTCGCCCACCCAGTCATTGTGCACAAGCCCTTTCACTGCCTGACAAGGAAGAAAGGGGCCTGAGAACCTGCCTCCTTCCCTCTGAAATCCAGTGGCGTGCAACACAGGGGAGAATCTCCTTGATTTCCGAATCCTAAGTGCACACGTCTGCTTTTGCTCCCCGCAGTGCGACCCAGCTTTGCTCCCTGAGCCCAACCATGTCATGCTGAACCACCTCTATGCACTTTCCATCAAGGTAAGGACGCGTTTGTTACTTACGCTGTGTTTCTCCAAGTGTGCTCTGAGGCCCCCTAGCGATGGCACTACCTGCACTATCGATACTTACCTAAAGGGCGGCTTCCGGGGCCTGACCCAGACCCATAGGCTCCTCTTCCGAAGGAAGGCCCAGGAACCTGCTTTTATTCAGACCTCCTGATGAGTCTCATGCTCCTTAAAATTTGAGCCTCCTGACTTAGTCCTGCCCTTGATGATTTCCGCCCTCTTCCTCAGGACGGAGTGATGGTGCTCAGCGCGACCCACCGGTACAAGAAAAAATACGTCACCACCTTGTTATACAAGCCCATATGAAGAGCTGGGAGCCGGCCATGGGCCCCAGGGAGCAATGTGTGCCACCGGGCTCCGCGCGTGCATGCTTCTCGCTAGACAGGATGGACTGTAAATTTCCCATTTCACGCTCTTTAGAAGACATTTCATACCCGCCCTACTCGTACTTGAAGGTTTGTTCCAGACACAGCAGCTCCTGGAGCGCCTCAGTTTGTAACAGTCCTCTTAGCATCCGGTGGCTGTGAGCCCTGGGGCTCAGCAAGGCTGAGGGGAGAGGGGGAGCAGACAGTCTGCACCCCACACCGCAGTGCAGAGGACGGAGCAGGTCTAAATGTACATCCTCTGAACTGGTCACGGAGACTTTTCTTAAGCCAAAAAGGAACCTGAGCCACTTTGCTGGTGGAAATCCGGGAAGCAGGTACCGAGGCCGCACAGAATTTCTCATCGTGTGTGTGTGTCTTGACTTGTCCCTGCTGAGGCCTGGCTGCGGACCTAACGGCGAGTATGGTATTGGTCCTGCCTGTCCTCTGAATTCAGAGCAATAGATCGTCTTCCATTCCCTGCTCCAGGAAGGCATAATTTCTATAGAAATTAGAACCTGTCTAATTTCCAGATGAAGTTTTACAATTGTTTCTTACACTTATGCGCACTGAGTATTTTTTTTTAACCAGAGGTGGCTGACTGTACAGCCTTAGGGCAATTTTTAAATCACCCCAACTAGACTGTAGATCATGTGAACTGCGCTCAGCAATAATCTGTTCTCAGAACAGACTTGGAAAACCACGGCCAGATTTCTCCGTTAAGCTGGATGATCCTGCGGACTGACCACCGCTAGCTGGAAGGTTGTCCAGCTTTTTATTCGACTCGTAATGAGGTGACAGGGTTAGCACGAAAGTTTTGGAGGGGCACCCTACCCTAGCCTGTGCCACCGTGCTTGGGACCTCTGGTCCCTCCTTAGCAAAGAAGGCTGTACCAATTGCTGTTGCTTATTCTGGAAGGAGATTAGAACTTGCAGCAGCCTTCTGAATTTGTGTGAGGAAGACATCCTTTGGACCAAAGCGCACATCTCCACACGGTTTGGAGATGCTGGAGACATGCCCGTTAGTGAGGTTCCTGTCCCCAGGTCGGTGGACGCTGTCGTCCTGTGCTGTGTTCCTGCTGGGAGACGGAGGAACCATATCCCTGATGTCTCATATTTATTTGGTGAACCTGAGTCTGGGATACCCTTTTTTGTTACTCTTTCCAAAACACTGAATGACTGTCACCTTGATGTACAGGTTTCAATAAAGCTTTGTAAAGATAACAGACATGCACTTGGAGGAAGGTTCGATTTCGTGCAGTCATTTGGAGAAGAGACTGGAGCTCTCCCCAAGGTTTATTCAGTGCAGTGCTTTTCAGTCTTTTTCCCGCCTTGGCACACATTGAAAATGGTACCATCCTTGTGGCCCACTGGGGTGAGTGGACAGGGCTGCTTGGCTCCCTCCCGGGCTGAGGGCCTTTCCTTGACCCGCCTATCCTGCACACAGAAGGCTGTTAAGAGGCTGTAAAATTGAGCCCCGTGGAACCGCTCGACCACAGGGGAAGCTGAGGAAAAGCAGCAGTGAAGGCCCCTGGCTTGCGCAAGTTGGCAGCATCCCCGGTCCGAGGTCTTGCTGCTGCTTGCTCGTTGACAAGCACCACAGGGGAGCCTGGGATCATGACACCCTCTTGGAAGACACCAGGGTGTTCCGGAGTCGGCTGTTCTCACCAGCTAAGAGGGCCTCTGTCCGTTCTACCAGGAAGATGGAAGGTTGCAGTGTCCCTGTAGGAATAAGCCTTTTCTTCCCAGGCATCAGGAAACATGTAAATAAGAGAAAAGGGAACCCCTCAGGTCATCTGGTTCACGTGAGGTGGAGAGTAGCTTAGAAAGCATTCCTAGCTGGGTAATTAGCCGTCTCACTCTGAAAACCCAAGTGATGTGGGAACCCTAGATTTAGGGATTGGAGGGATTATTTAAGCAGACTAAGGAAATACACAAAAATCCTCTATCCAAGACAATCAAAAATTTTTTCTATTTTTAAAAAAATATTGAAGTATAGTTTATTTTACAGTATTGTGTTAGGTTCAGGTCTATAGCATAGTGAGTCACTTTTTTGTAGCTTGTGTTTCATTGTAGGTTATTGTAAGATATTGGGTATGATTCCCTGTGCTATGCAGTAAATCCCTGTTGCTTATCTATTTTATGTATAGTAGTTTATATCTGTTAATCCTGTGCCCCTAATTTGTCCCTCCCCTCCCTTTCCCCTTTGGTAACCATAATTTGGTTTTCTGTATCTGTCTGTTTCTGTTTTGTGTATACACTCATTTGTATTATTTTTAGATACCACATGCGTGATAGCATTTATGTTCTCTGACTTAATTTCACTAAGCATAATATTTTCTGGGTCCATCCACGGTGCTGCAAATGACAATATTTCATTTATTTTTATGGCTGAGTAATATTCCAGTGTGTGTGTATACACACACCACATCTTAAGTCAGTCGTCTGTTGATGGACACCTGGGTTGCTTTCATGTCTTGGCTGTTGTAAGTAGGGCTGCTGTGAACATGGGGTATGTGTATCTTTTCAAATTAGTGTTTTCATTTTTTTCTGGATATATACCCAGGAGTGAAATTGCTAGATCATGTGGTAGTTCTATTCTTAGGCTTTTTTGAGGAGCCTCCATATTGTTTTCCACAGTGGCTGCACCAATTTACCTTCCCACCAATCGTGTAGGAAGGTTCCCTTTGTTCCACACCCTCTAGCATTTGTTATTTGTAGACTTTTTGATGATAGCCAGTCTGACCTGTGTGAGGTATTGCCTCATTGTGGTTTGGATTTGCATTTCTCTGATAATTAGCGATGTTGAGCATCTTTGCTTGTGTCATCTTTGAAAAAAATGTCTGTTCAAGTCTTCTGCCTAGTTTTTGATTGGGTTGTTTGTTTTTTTGGTATTGGATTGTATGAGTTGTTTGTATATTTTGGAAATTAACTCTTAGTTGGTTGCATCATTTGCAAATATTTTCTCCCATTTTGTAGGTTGTCTTTTCATTTTGTTGATGGTTTCCTTTGCTGGGCAAAAAGTTTAAGTTTAATGAGGTCCCACTTGTTTATTTTTGCTTTTATTTCTTTTGCCTTGGGAGACTGAAAATACTGCTGTGATTTATGTCAGAGTGTTTCGCCTATGTTCTCTTCTAGGAGTTTTACGGTGTCATGTCTTACATTTGGGTCTTTAAACCATTTTGAGTTTATTTTTGTGGATCAAATATTTTTGAAGTATAATTGAAAATACATAGCTAAGCTCAAAAGTATAAAAGGGATATATTGAAGTACCAGAATTGAAGAAACCGTTGCTGTGTTGGTGAGCTGTGAGCGTGGCCTCTGGCCCCATGGTGGAGACTCGGGGTGGGGGGGGCGGGTAGGACCCAGCCATAGGCCTCCAGGACCAGGGTTTGACACCCTCACCTGGATAGGAAGCCCGCTTCATGAGTTGGCCCAGAAAAGCACTGCCTTTTCTGTAAGAGGGGTTAGAGAATCTGGCTGCTGGCCTGAGTCAGGGCTCGGAGTCATCAGCCCCAGGCTGCAGGGGGAAACATCATGTTTGAAAATCTCACCTGCAGATCAGCTCTACTCACAAAGTTCAGATACAGCAAAGCCAAAAATCCAGTGTAGAAACTAATTTTGAGCCAGTAAACCCAGTAAGAGTCCTTTGCAGCCCTGGGGCCACGGGGGACTGCCAGGGCAGTAACGGCTAGGGTGGGGAAATGTAGCCAAAACCACAGAACCCTGGGACATGGGTGTCAGCATTCTCCACAGCTGTTCGTGTGTCTAAAAGACTTCATTTTCTTTAAAAAGCAACACAAAAGGAAGTCCCCCGTGGTCCAGAAGACTGCTAACAGACCCAGGTGAAAGTCTTTATACCCAAGAAGCTGAAAGTAATGGAGATTATTTCATGGATATGGAACAGGAGACCCTGTTTGGTCCAAATCACAGGAGCAAAGCCACACTGAGGTGTCCTATGACCCAGGTAATGCTTTCTCTATTATGGGTGAGGACTGGTTACATGGTTGGTTAAAGTGTAACTGAAATTGCTTTTGAATGAAGGTATTTTTTCCCTCCAGAAATGTATATACAAATGAATTTATGGAGCCAAAGGTAAGGTCTTTAAATTACTAGTGGGTAAAGTAGTATTGCAAGCTAAACAGAACCATATGTCAGCATATTGAAACCAAAGATCAAAGGACCCAGGCAAGGTCTTTTCCTTCCCTCTGGTCAAAGCCTGGCTTCATGTTAGAGTCGGCCGTTCCCCGCCACCATCCACTCTCCCAGAGTGTGGACGCTGGACTGAGATTAGGGATGTCATCCAGCTCAGTGCCTGACTAGCTGTGTGACCTTGGGCAAATCACATGACCTCTCTTAGCCCCATTTCCTCTCCTGAAAAATGGAAGGTGTTGGACTAGCACTAAATGATTCCTAGGGCTCCTTTCATTTCACATTGGGAGCCACAAGGCTTTTACACCATGAATGGGATATGGCCACAGACAGGAAGTCAAGGGCCAGAAAAGGAAAAAGTGCCAGCACTGTAAGCTCAGTTAGGAAACCTCCAGGATGCCAAGGGCCAAGATGGGAAAACACAGAACATCAAAGTGATACCATGCATGGCTAAGGTCAGAGACTCGGCCATTTTAGGGAAAAGCACAATTTCATTTTGTTTAGCTCAGTTACTTGTAGATGAGCATGGTTTCATTTCTGAGCGTGAACTCAATTCTCCTGATACATGACCCTCCACCAGTGTGTACAAACGGTTTGAGTGCACTGATGAAGACCTAAGTCTCTGGGCCACTCAACCCTCCATCCAGCTTTTTAGCACCTCACTTGATTAGCAAATTAGTGGAGAAAAGAAGCTAGAGCCTTCTACCCTGGGACGCCAATTATAATTATCTTCAGGAGAAAACAGTAAGCTACGAATGTATGTACAAGCCATTCCAGCTAATTGTAAAAACATCGACAAGGGCCTTCCTAAGAGTGACCGCTGCTGTGAGTCAGACCCTTGGAGAACCAGTGCCCTGCCTCTGGGATCAGCCACTGAGCCCAGCTCCCACAAGTGCCTCGTCTTTTTTTGTCCTAAAGACAGCCAGAGGGCCTGAGCCTGGGTGAGGATGCCAGCCTTCTCTACCTGCCAGGAGCGCATTCACTCATTTTATCTGCAAGACTCAACAGCAGGTGAGAACGAGACAGCTCCAGTTGTGTGTACCCTGGATCAGCTTTATTTTCCCTTTTTGTGGTTCTCTGAAAGGACAGGCTGAGCTGTGTATAGCAGTAAAGTCATTTCCAGAGTTCTTTACCTCTACAACTCCTCCAGGGCCAACAGGAGTTCCGTTAATCATTGACGGACTCGAGAGAAAGCCAAGCCATCTGTGCAGTTCCAGATTTGCACTGCCCTGCCCTCCCAGCTTCGCAAGATAGAAGCCTCAACGTCTGACCAGGCAACTGATGAAACATTTTCTCATGTGAACACTGTGCCTAGAGCCACAGTCTCCACGCTTTTGGCATCGTGAGCAATATGTAAACTGCCAAGAAAGAAATCTGACTGGAACGGGCCGAGCTTCCTCAGCCTCAGCACTACTGACGTTTTGGGCCTGGGAACTCTTTGTGGACGGTGGGCATGCAGGCCACCCTGCGCCTTGCAGGGTATTTAGCAGCATCCCTGGCCTCTACCCACGAGGTGCCAGTAGTACCACCAGTTGTGACAACCAAAAATGTCCCAGATGTTGTCAAGTGTCCTCAAGGGAAGGGAGCCAAGTCACCCCTAGTTTAGAACCGCCGGAGCAGGCCCGTCCGTTGTATTACGAGACCAAAAGCTTAGCTGGTCCCAGCCCTGTGGGCCTAGCATTATTGCTTTAGACTTAAATCTGCATGAATATTTTCTACAGCAAACCACGCTCAAGAGGCCCAATTCCGAAGACAAACTAGCTGGTCAGTCCTGTTAAGCACATCATCCCTTTTGGGCCTACGTCTCCAAATCCTAATTTCATAGTTAGGAAATTTGCTTTGCAAGCAGCTTCTTTAGTCTCGTGAAAATTAAGTTGTAAGAGCAGAGAATGTGATGTCTAATTTTGTGCTTAAGAGGTAGGAATAGCAGCATGGACGGCTGGGCCTCAGTTTATGGTGTGGCTGAGTAATTTGTTGTTTCTTTGAGGTCCTTGCTTAGGGTCCGGAGAACCTTTCTGGCACATTCCTCTCGGAACCAAACCACGTTTACTTATGCTTTTGAAGTGTTACGTGGCTGCCAGGAATCCTCAGGACAATAACTGAAGCGGTATTCAGTGGACTTTTTCTAATTTTATAAGGAAAGAAAGGTTCCAACATTTTACTTGTTCATCTTCCAAATTATTTTCATTCTTAGAGTTGGCAGATTTTTATCCCCAGTGGTAAAAGAGAAAGGAGGAACAGAATAGAATCGCAAGTACAACTCCTGTCACGGGGCAAGTCGGCTACGACCCTGCACGTCAGAATTTGACTGTGGTCAGATTACTTCATTGGAAAATAAAAATCGAAAGCAACAGGAACCATGAGAAAATTACCATTTGCCAAAACCAATGTTTGTCTGGCTCAACAAAGTTTATACCAACAAAAGTAAAGCATCTTAGAAAAATGTACCTTGCAGACTATAAAAATTCATTTAGTTAAAAAGAGAAGTATCTACATTTTAAATTACCTTGATCCGAATTCCTCCCTCCAGAAATCTACATCATTAAAACCGGTGGCCTTATCCTAATGGATGAGAGGAATTGAAAGGTGACCTGTTTTGTTTGTTTGTTTGCTATTAACCGCATTATAGGAGAGCTGGGTAGTCCATTCTCCAGTAATCCTTTCAAAGTGGCCTGAATGCCTTAAGGAGCTTTCCAGTTCTGCAGTCCTATAAAGTGACCTTAACAGCCAGTTCACGGTTCATTAGAAGTAATGACCAAACTTCGACAACATTGCACTTCTGGGAGAGAACGTCGCTGATCTCTTGACTCCAGGAGAGCAGCTTGCTCTAAGTCCTGCGTGGCTCTCCACCCCTCACCCCCAGAAGAAGCCTCCCTTGAAAGGAAGGACGGTCCCATGCCACGCTCCCAAGCTTAGGCTGACAGTGGCGATACTTTGGGTTTTTATGGGCTCTCTTAAGAAAAGAAGAGGTCTTGCACTAAGGCAAACATTTTAGATCATTGCTTTATTTGACTATTTGTTCAACAGAGTTCATTCCTCTCAAGGTGGATCGTGAGCCGTTCCTTGTGATCTTTTCCTCGTTCTGAATAAAAAAAGGTAATGAAGAAAAAGCCTGTACTTTTGGACCTAGAATCTTATTTATGCTAGTAAGCTTTGACTGCAGTTTCGTGTTACGATATTTCCTGCTGGCATCTCGGTAGTCACACGGAGCTCCCCGCACTCCAGTGAAGATGGCTGTCCACAACTACCACCGTTGAAACCAAAAGTAAGAGTTGAAAAATGCACCTTTTACAATAAAAAAGTAGAAACCAATTCAATTTCCTTTTTTTTTTTTTTTACGAATATAAAGTTTCTTGTAAATATGTACAGTCTTTGAGCTAGTTCTACAGCAGGAAGCATTTCACAAATGAGACACACGATATACACTTTGAGGGCTAAGAAGCCCATTTCTCATGGAGATCCTAAATGAGATGCCAAGACTAAAACACCAATTTCCAGTGACCTCTCCAAATACTTGTGGACCAAGAGACAGAAACTTCAGCAAACATTCAGTCAGATCTGCCCTGGAGAAGAGAGGGGATGCAGCGTGACCCCAAAGACGAAGCAGCGCGTAGAACAGGACAGCATGACACTGGCCAAGGATGCGACAATGTGGAGGAAGGGCCGTGGGCGTTTCAAACAAGAAAGCACTTAGGTTAAGAGATGGGCAGGAGGGAGCCGGGACTCAGGCCAGGTTGCAATCTGGAAATGAGCTGAACCGTGGACCCGGGGGTTAAAACGCGGTCACGTTCGCCAGCTGCGGTGGGAACAGGTCTACCCGTCGTCAGCTTACCTAGGATGTGCCCTGGTGGTTTGAGGTGTAGAGAAGCAAGAGAGGCCTGGTGGGAGATTAAAGGCAGAAATAAGGCCGCTAGGTAGCTTGCCAACTGCAAAGCCTCTAGTTGGTTCTTTACCGGTTGCCAGGAACCTCGCACCGCCGGAGGGGAGAGAGAAACTGGGTGAGCCGCACGGCACCTAAGGAGGGCTTCCCCGCCCGGCCGGGGTGGGAGAGTTGAGCTGCGGCTTCCTTCTCGAACTTCCTGGTCTTAGTCTAGCCCTAGGGAGAGGCTCGTTTGGGAAGTCACAGTTTTCATGGGGTAGAACCTGGTGGATTGTGTGTGAGCAGAGTTGTCCGCGCGGGCGTCGGCAGGGAGGTGTGGAAGTGTGAGGTGTGGTTTGCTGAAATCCTTCTCCGGTCGTAAGGCTTGAGCGTTTGGTTTTTGTTTGTTCAGTGCTACAGACTGCAGCTTGTGGCCGGTGAGTTGGCAAGTCCCAGAGGGTCTCGGTTCGGCGGGAGCTATGGGATGGAACTAGTGCATCGGCAGAGCAACCCAAGGGGGCAGCCAGGTCGGGGGGCAGCGCATGCAGTGAACCGCCATGCAGAACTCCTGGGGCTCTCTTCCCAGCCCGGGGAGCCGGGGAGAGTGCGCCATCACGACAACAGGAGGTGAGTGCCCCCGGCCCCCGCCTGGACCCCCATTGGTGCCGGGCTCAGGGCAAGTCTGTTGCGTGCTTTCCTGGCCAGAGCTACATGGAAAGTGGAGACATCAGGCCGGGGGGTGACGCTGAGGGCAGGGAGGGAACAGCTCCTCGGGGCCCCTTGGCCCCAAGCCACTGCCTCTGAGCCGGGCCGATGGCCTCCATACATTCGCAGCTGGTGGGAGGGGAAGTCGTCAAGGCCATCGAAGGCAATGAGAACGGTAAACATTTGGCTGAGGTGTCCCGCTGGGTAAGACAGGGCCATCTGTGCGGAGGGACTGGAAGGGGGGTGGGCCTAGGTGAGCGCGGGAGGTTAGCCAACGGCAGAGGCTCTTCTACGATGCATGGCGGTAGTAGAGACCTGATTGTGTGACCTGCTACAAATGACTACAACAGGAAATACGGTGCTATTCAAATCTATTAAGAAGTCTGTTGTCTTTAAAAAATAAATAAAAAAAAATAAAACAGAAAAACAAAAACCCAACCAACCCTAGGATCTTAAAGTAGCTATTAATTAGGATTCTAACCATGTCGTAGTTAGCCCCCGGTTGGTTTCCTGTGATGAACTGGTACAGGCTAGAGCTAGGTACAAAAGTTTATGAATGCTTTGAAAGAGTAACAAAGTGCAAAGAGGGTGACTGCAGGAGGGCGCCGGCAGCTCCCAGGAGCCCCACGCCCCTCCTGGCTGCAGGGTGTCCGTGCTGAGGCGAGTCTGGGTCCAGCTGCGCCGTGGGCACTGGGGTCCTCTTCAGCAGCGTTCCATAGTGCGGATGGTGTTTTCCTGCAGTTCAAGAGGAGGAGTTGGGTTTTCTGGCTGAGATTTATACTGAAGACTGGTCCCAGACCTAGGAGGAGGAGGGGGGGGGATTTGCCATGAGAGGTCAGAAATCGCTGTGCTCACTTTGCAAACAGGAAGCCCAGACTGGGGTGTGCAGGAGCACGTGGCCTCGCCTTCCTGCCGTGAGCTGAGCTCGCGGAACGCACCGCAGAGTCCCCAGCACTACGTAAGTACTTCTACTGTTAACACACCCCATTTTATCCATAAATCAGAGGAGATAAGGAAAAGCATTTAAACAGCTTTTCCCTTCCCTGTAGCAGCAGGGGTGCCAACAGTGAACTGTGGACGGCAGCAGGAAAGTACGAGCCAGAAAACTGGCCCCTGGAACCGGCTGGCCTGCTGAGGAGACACCATGCTCTGGAGCCTCCCCGTGCACTTGGGGGGCCCCTAGGCTTCAGCACATCCCTCCATCTTGCTAACCTAAAAATTACACAGGTAATAAATACATGCACGTGATTTAAAAATTTTGAAAGGTTCGGAGTTCTTCTAGAAGGCAACCACTGTTTCCAGTTCGGTGTAGCCTTCCAGAGAAACTGTTGATGTATATGTGTTTGAAAAAGTAAGGCATCGAACCTTCTGAATAGCATGTTATCACCTGTGTTTAAGAAGGGTGACTACACATCCGTATTTGTTTGTATGCAGAGAGGATCTCTAGAAACTGTGCACGCTGGCTGCCTCCGGAAAGGGAACGCCATAGCCCTGGGCAGCTTTTACGGTTTGAGGTGCACACGTTATCCATTTGTGCAGCAGGAAGCCCCTTCTTAAGAGGTTCTCTTCCTAAGCTTGTTAAGTCCCGCAGACTCCGAAGTACGGTAGCGGTGCCCCTTCCCTACAACAGTGGCCCTCGGGGATGAGGAGGGCGCCTCACTCACCTTGTTGACCTGGGCCAGCGGGGTCCTCACGGCTCCCACGGGCAGCCGGCCCCTGCTGCCGTCCTCAAACAGCCTCCCGGGGGAGCGCTCCCTGCGCGTGCTGAGCATCCGGCCGGGGGACTTCTCCCGCTCCAGCGGGCGGCCTGGAGACTTGTCCCTGCGCAGCTCGGTCCGCCCCTCGCGGTAGCGGTGGGGCGTGCCGGGCTCTCGCGGGTGGCTGGGGCCTTCGGGGGGCGCCGGGCTGGAGGCCACGCGCTTGGTGATGTGCTCGTTGTACGTCGGCGGGCCTCGCTTGTTGGGGCTGCGGCAACGGGAGAGGAAGGTGGGGAGCTGAGCCGTCACAACCCAGAGGGGCAGCTTCCTCCTCCTCTGAGCCACCCGTGCCCCCATCTCACTACGCATTATTAGAAAAAGACCCCACTGGGAATTCTTCGAGCCGCTTATCTCAACAGTGAGGCCAGGGAAAGAAGGCAACAGTGACAGCAGAGGGGAATCAGGCTTCCTGGTCTCGACACAGGCTTTCTGCTGAGCGCCCACAGCGTGTCGGGCCCTGTGCTAAGCTCTCCAGGTACCTTAACTCGCCAGATCACCCTAACAGCAGCTCTGCAAGCTAGGAACAGCCATGACCCTCGTCATACAGACAAGAAGCTGGAGACACAGAGAGGCTGCGATTCCAGTGCAGGTTGCAGGTCAGTGCAACGTCGTACTCCCCATATTCTACCCTGCTGACCTAGTATTTTCCAGAGCCTAGAAGGCACAGAAAGAAGTCTTCCTTCAGGGGTTAAGCCTGTACTCATCGCTGTTAAGCTGCCCCACTCCTGGGCCTTTGCTGGGTCACCTCTCCTTCCAAGTGGCTTTCCAAGAGTCTTTGGGGCATCCGATGCCAGAGGTGTAGGGATCAGGCCTGATATAATTAGGAGACTGAGGAGGGCAGACGAAAGCAGTAGAGCTGGCTCAGAAAATGTCTGAACAATTTGTATGACCAATCTAACCCTCCACCCAGCCCTGGATATGTCAGATGAAGATCTCACCAGACACGGCCCTAACCACCTCTCTGAAGAAGCAAGATCCAGAAACACAGGACTGACACACAGCCTTCGGCATCAGTTCCTTCCCACCCCTGATGAGCAGCCAAGGTACTCAGGCCCTGGTTATCTGAGCATAATTAGTGCGGGGAAAAGGCAGACTACTTAAAATGGGAACACCATTTCACAGAGAATGTTACTTGAAGACATTTTGATTGATTGGGTCTTTATCTTGGAAAAGTAAAAGTAGAAATCAGGAAAATATATTTTAACCTAGATATTTTTAAAATCTAAATTACAGTTGCAGTTACATGCTAAGAATGAACCAAGTATGAATCACACACTGATTTATTCTGCTCTAATTTTCTCAAAATTCTATGCTAACATGCTGGGTGACATCCTTCACCAGCAGTGTTGTAATTTTTGCAGCAAAATCGTAAAGTCATTTCTTAAATATTTGACAGTGCCCCTGGTTTTCCCAGAGGCCTCTCTTAATCCTTGGTATTTAAATCCTTCCCCTTTGGAAGGGACCAAACTTATTGTTTTTTTAATTATTGGTCTAACTGTAAGGAATCTTTTGTCAATACCCATAATGGAAAGCAACTGAGCAGCGAAGACACTGACCCCAGTGGGGGAGGGGAAACTCTCTAAAGCAAGTTTGAGGGCCAAATCCAGACAGATGCCTGCTTCTATTTTTTACTGGAGCATGGCCACGCCCATCCAGTTTTTGTGGTCCAACAACAAAGTTGAGCAAATGAGACAGGGGCCATGTGGCCAGCAAATGTGGAAATATTTACTATCTGGACCTTTACAGGAAAAGTTGGCCCGTTCCTTCTCTACGGTAAAACAGATTGGTGGACAGAGCAGAAATAACCACCTGTCTTAAATGGTCAGAGTCCATTGTAAATAATTTCATTCTCTTGCTTCCCTATGCAGCTCAAAATTTGGAAATTCCAACAACCCACGCTCAGAAGGCCAGAACCTTCTTGTGTGTGCAGCAGTATTGAGATAAACCTTGATTTCAAGATGTCGAAATCTGAGCTATCTTCATCTCTTGTCATGTGGCTTTATGATACAGGAGACAAAAAAAGAAATTTCAAGTAAGAGTATCCGATTTGTAATGGAAGAGAAATTATAAAGCGTGTCAGGGGCCCATCGTAAAGCAAGCTCACTGCCCAGAGGAAGAAAAGTGGCTCAAGGAAGGCCATTCGAGAGGTCAGCTTAGGTTGATGGGATAAAGGAAAACACTCGTCATTCTGGGCGGATCGGGCCATTTTCCATCTCCAAATCCCTTAATAACCAACGCTCTACCAAGTCAATTTTATGTTTGTTTCTTGCAAAGAGTTACATTTCCTGCTCTGCTGAACAGACCCGGGGCAGTGCAGCCTGCAGTGAATCACATTCTCCCAAGCTGGCCTTCTACATTCGGGACCTGCCCAAAGCAGAGAGCAACAAAAAGACGGTTTTATAAGCCAAGAGACAACTAAAGGAAACTGCTGGTTTTCCAGATATGCCTGGCAGCAGCAGGAAAACAACAGCATTATTTCTGCCCCTTGTTCACAGGAACTAGAACCATTTTCCACGACAGAATAAGTTAACTCCTTACAGAGACACCATATCATCTCAAAAGGAAGGTGCCTGGCCATCTAACTAACTAGTGAGGCAGTGGAGAAAAGAAAAAAATCTAATTACAGTACTTGGGTTGGCTCTTGGCATGAGTGACTTGGAAACTAAATAAAATCTAGACCTTGTCAGGAGAGGACTACAGCCCTTTGAGCAGAGTCTCTTGTGAGGCAGGATCAAGCCAAAGAGTGAGAAGCAGCTGGTTATTCAGCACTTCTGGTTTTCCAGCAAGTTCCTGGGACTAAAATCACACTGACCAAATGTTTCTGACCAACACTTACATTTCAACAGAAGAAACAGACACTATTCGTTAGGACATAGTCTCAGAACATTAAATTGACGACTCTCTTTCCTAAGATCTAAGCAGCATTTCGTAACATTAGAGGTGGTTCCTCCACCAGACTGAGTCCCTTGAGAATAAAAACCATCTTGTCTTCAGCTGTGTAGCCCCAGACATTGTGTCTGGCACTTGGTAGGGGGTCCACATAACTCTATAGGGTAGATGTGGGGTTTGTAAACCAGTCCACAAAATTAAAACCCTAGGTCAATTAAATATTCCCCTGGGTTAAGTAAGCTTATTTCCTTTGTGGACCAGGATCTTAAAATTACACATCTCAAACCTTCACATCGAACCGAATCTGGCTCCGAGCCCTGGGTGTCAAGACAAAGCCAGTCCCACTTCCACACACTGCTGGTGGGATAACTAAAGGGTACGGCCTCTAAGGAGGAAAACTCACCAACATCTATCAAGATTACCAACGCCCACCAATTCCTTTTCTAGGAATTCATCCTCCAGATAGATTCCTAAGCATGCAAAGTGAATGTACAAAGTCATTTACTACAGCAACAGACTGGAAACAACGCAAACATCCACTGATAAAGGAGCAGTTAAATAAGGCATAGTCATGTGAACGGGTGAAGAAATACTTCGGATCCTGCCGTGGAGCAATAGTAAGTCACAGCAGAGCGTGCACGGTATGCTGTTGCCTGTATCGAGAAGAAGGGGAAGGGCACCTCCAGCATGGCAGGGCGAGGGCTCCCGAAAACCTGCTTCTCCACAGAAACAACACGAACACTGGCAAAATTGTCAAGATCAACTTTTGGGAACTCTGGAAATTAACCAAAGTCTTGCAACAATTCAGAGAGTGTTTATGCAAGAAACTGTGCAATATTCACCACCCCTGTCTCCCCAGATCTGCAGTAGTTTTGAAACCAACAGCCTTGTAACCGGCTGTGAAAACCAGCACCCCGGCAACCACTGGAGGGGAGTACATTAGGACTGGAGCCCCAGCCTCAGAAAACTGTCACTCTCTGGCCTATCTGCTCCTCCTTGGAAAAAGACCGTCTTCAGGGCCTGTTTTTAATGGAGCTGATTCAGGTCTTCCTCTAGAGAAATGCCCTATCTCTAGACGTTTACCAAAAAAAAAAAAAAAATCAATTGAAAACAAGAGGCCAGCTACAACACTCAGAAGGAAGTCCTGCATATTCCTGGGGGTCTGTAAGGACACACACACACACACACACGCCTGTCACATACCCAGGAGAAACCTACGAAGGCCTCAGTCTGTCAGCCACAGCTGACTGAGTGCTGAAGGTGTGCCCCCAAACACACACGCGCGCGGTTGCTCAGCATAGGGTGGGTTCAGTGCATTTAAGGAAATCTCTTTCTAGTCATTCAGCTGACCACTACCCTAACCAAGCAGAAACTTCAATGGCTGCACATAACAAAGGACACAGATGACAGAATTAGCACGAGTCACTAAACAAATAGCGACAACAACACACCCAGGGAGGGGAAGGGGAGCTGATTTTCGGAGCTGCCACGTTGTACTATTTGAAATGTTCAGTTTTCAACAAGAAAAAATTTACAAGACATTCCAAGCAAGAGTAAATAAATAAAGTGTAGCCCACACTCAAGGCCTCATTTCTCCTTTTACCAAGGGGGGGGCAGGAAAAGTTCTCCTGATGCTTATAAAGGGCTCATTTCAGTGCTGCAGATACCAAAGAAATGAGTGGCTTGAGGTTTGAAGATTGGGAAACTTTCAGCCAGTTGGGCAAGATATCCTTGTGCTTTGCAGGAAAGCACTTTGCCCCGTGTGATGAGGAGGAAGAGAGGTGCGTTACCTGCGGGAGGTGGACGGGCCCCGGTGGTGGTCAGTGCCGGTCTCCTTCACGAGGTTTCCTTTGCAGCAGATGACCCTTAATTTATCCTGATACGAGGACGCCAGGTAAATCGCTCCCGAGGAAATTGCAGGGCCCAGGTAGCGTGGGTTCGGGATTTCCAAGTACGCTCGGGCAGGGGTCCTGTGGAGTTCCAGGAGAGAGTCTGCACGGCCGGCCACCTCCACTGCTAGGCGGGATGAGGGAGCACCGCCCGGCCCGACACCCAGACCCAACCGCCGAGCTTTGCAAAGCCTGGAGGACAGTGCTTACCCCAGAGAGGAGCGGGCCTGGATCTCAATTACTTCGAGTGAGTTGAAGTGGGTCACAAACAGATAAGGTTCTCTGTAGGCTGTGTGGCCACCACCGAGCAAGAGCGTGGGGCAAGGGAGGGTTAAAAGACAGAAGATCAAAACCTGGCTGCCATGCAACCCCTGAAGGGATTTACCCTACACATGCACCCACGTGCCTACATAATGAGACATGTTCAAGTTTACCCCCTGCCGCGCTGTTAGAGCAGAAGATGGGAACCGACTCAAGGCTACGTGGTGGGGATCAGTGACATAAATCATGGCACATCTCTGGAATTCCGCACAGGCGTAAAAATGCATAAGGCAGCTCTCTATGCACTGATGGGGAAAAAACCCAAGGTGTAGTTTTACTTAGTTTGTAAAGCAGGGTTCAGAATACTGTGTAAAGTGTGCTACCACACTGATTTTTTTTTAAAGGGAGGGGGATGAGAATATATTTTTTAATGTGCCCGTTATTTGCATAAAGCACTGGAAGGATAAACTCAGAAAAATGTTTTCCTTTCGGGGAGTGGGGAGGGAGGATTTGGGAGACAAGTGATATGGGTGAGACTTCATTGTAGACCTTTTTAAACTGTTTAATTGAATACATTTTTCTAAAAAATTCAATTAAAAAAGACTAGGTTCATAGATGATTAAATATTTCTGGTCTTAGTACTATATTTCTGTATCACAGTGTCACTCAAACTCTAGGATATAATGAGAGCTGTTTCTGGTCTTAAAGGGAAAAAGATGATGATCACTATTACTCCTCGCGGTTAACTGCTACTTAGGCCCTTGTGGACTCTCCTTGCCTGGCATCGGACTGAACCAGCAGAATGTGGTGGAAGCGAGAAGGCCTGCCAGCCCCCACTTCCGCACTCTTAGGAGAAGCCCACGTGGAGAGGAATAAGGCCTCCAGCCACCGGCCCCTGCTAAGCTCCCACCTGACGGCCAGCTCCAATTGCCAGCCACTTTGTGAAGCCATTTCCGACTTTCTAGGTGTCCTGGTGCCCCTGCTGACACCGCAAGAAGCAAAACTGTCCAGTCAGGCCACAGAGGCTCAGGCAATGATAAGTAGTTGTTTTAAGTCACTAGGTTTTGGAACTTGTCATGAAGCAACAGATAAACGAAACAGCCTTGAAGAGTATTTCAGAACATTCACACAGTCACATATGTACGTTGTGTGTGTGTGTGTTCATTCACCCTTTGACCCAGTAGCTCCACTTTTAGAATTTCTGAGCTGGGGATATTAACAAGTATGCAAATTTTAGTGTAAGTTGTTCATCACAGTATTATTCACACTTACAAAATGAATGGGCCTAATTAGAATTGGCTAAATTGACAGGTGTTCAGAGCTGCTGTGAGATGCTGCGCGGTCTTTGACATGATTTAAATGAACTCACAGGGAATGGTCTCCCTTTCTATCATGAGAGGCCGGGGGGTTTGGCTTGTGTGGCTCTGCGTCAGGCCTCGGGATCTCTGCCCTGGACGCTCACGCGGGTGATGCTCCACGTGGCGCCTGGCGTCTAAGGGAGCCCCGAGCACAGTGCTTAAGCCTAAAGGAATTCCACCTGCGGTGTTTTCCCGGGACACCAACTACTGGCAGAAAACAGCCCCACACGTCGTCTCACCTACCGAAGGCCAAAGGTAAGCGACTCCACTTGAGATCATCTGTGCGGCTGCGTCTTCCGTAAGAATCCACGAACACCCCAAACTCTGCAAGAAGGCAGAGCCCGGGACGTGAGCACGGCCAGAGGCAGGGGTATCGATGACACATACTTTGATGGAAGAGCAAGGAATCCAGCCCAGGGGGCTTGGATTGTGAGAAACCTCAGGAGCTCTGCTGAGCCACGTCTCTCGGGATTTATTAAAGAAAGAGGGTTCGAGTGAGAGGGGGGAGATAGAAAAAGAAGGGGGAGACGGAAGGAGGAAGAGTCAGGGAGTGAGGAAGGGGGAGAAACAGGCCCAGAGATTTGGGGGGAAAAAAGAAAAAGGGAGAGAAGGGAGTGAGGGGCAGAGCAGGACAGCGCAGGCCGCTCCTGGAGAGCCTGACAGCGCCGGACCTGGCTGGAGCCCGGGGGTGGGGCGGGGCAGGACCACGTACTCCCCGCAGCAGGACCGGCCCCGCCCCAGGCACACTGGCCACGCCCGGCCCCTGGACCCCGCCCCGCGGCTGTGGTGCCGCGAGCGCCCCCATCAGCAGCGGGCGGGTGGCCGCTGCACTCACCATGGAAGCAGAGCAGGAACTCCTCCCGCTGCCCCGCGCCGTTCACCTGCATGATGGACACGGGGAAGCTGTGGGAGGAGGAGGCAAACACGGCAGGCGCCAAGGAATGGTCGTTCTTATCCAGGAATTCTGTAAAGGCAGGCAAGAGGCGGAGCCTCAGGACCCAGAAGGAGGCTGAGGCGGCAGCGGAGCGCGGGCAGGGGGCGCGCCCGGGGCCCTACCCTCCAGCGTGTACTGCTTCATGTCAATCTCGTAGAATTTATTGGTTCCGATGAGGATACTGTAGTTGGTGAAGTGGACACAGCTGCAGGGCTCCGAGGTCTCGATCTCCTGAGACGGGGCAGAGAGGAGGGTGTGAGCGCGGACTCGGGGTGGCCCCTGCTCTCCTCGGGCATCTAACCAAGCCGTGCAGGCGTGGCCGTGCGACTTCTTCCTTTTGTCTTCACACCAAGCACATTCAGTCTCTTCACGTCCCTCACAAGGACCCCCCCATCCTTCTGCTACCTCTGGGTTCTATGCAACCTGAGACTAAGAAGGTCAAGTTGCAGCCAAAAAAAGGGTCAGAAACACCATTTCAATGAAAAGGTAGCATTCAAAAAGAGAGCTTTAAAACTAGGCCATTCTAATCAGAAGAAAAAGCCTGGAGGAATACACAGTGGTGGTTAGAGGGAGTGGTTTTAGTTTCCTTCCTTTTCCAAGCTTCTAGGTTTCTATTCTGAACCTGTATCACCTATATCATTGTTATCATTACTGAATTATCTCATCTATCTGAATTATCTGCTTCCTAATTACTTACACTTGTTTTCAGGTCAATCCTAATGGCTTCAAAAACCTAGGCATGCTTATTCCAAATGATGGCCAGGAATTATAAAGAAGCAGTGATTTCTGGGAATTTTCCTGAAGTTAACAGTTCAAACTCTAATCAGCATTATCCTCACCACTAAATATTTACTGATCACGTACTAAGTATGAGGAAACTAGTATAACACAGTGAAACGTTAGGGAAAGTCAAACCAGTTTTGGTCTCAACTTTGTGACCTAGGATCTTGGCCAGCCTCAGTCATCTTACCTGAAAATTAGGGATGATCACCCCTGTTTCTCACAACTGCTGTGAAAAGTGTGTGAAACAGCCAGCTCAGTCTCTGGTACCAGTAGGTGCTCAATAAAAATGCAAACTAAACAAGAGCCCACCCCAGACGAAACAGTTTCTCTATCTAACAGGTAACAACCCTTATATATTCATCCCTCCTTTTACTTTTGAGACTAATCACGAAAGCACCTGAAATACATCAGGCTCAGGATGGGTGGAACCTTCCTAGTCTAGGGACAAGAGACAGCCTTCTCCAGAAGCGAGGCAAATGCAGTGATCTCACGGATAGCTGTCCACACCGCAGGCAACATCACAGCCCACTATGCTCGGAGGAGAGCCAGGTCCCGCACTGCGTATCGGAACACAGCCAGCGCTGGTTTTTTTTGAAGGTCATTAATAGAAACTTCTACAATCTGAGAAGGATTCTGGTAGGTGCCACCAGGGCTTCTAGCTCCTCAGAGAGATCTTCCTTTCTTCTACTGGTTCAAACGAGGTGTCTCCTCCATCAGCCACCTTCCTTTCTCCCTTCACAAAAGGCTGAATTCACTGGGCTGGCCAGAGAGGCAGCTCACGCAGGAGAGGAGAGCAAGAGGGAAAAGTGTGAGGATGGGCCGCTCTGGAGCTTTCTCCAGGGAGCAAGACACCCTCCCGCTCTCTCTAAGGTCACCCAGGCCGAAGGGCCCAGGCACACACTACTCCCCGAGACAGCACCTTCCCCAGCTGCTCGCTGGGAGAGCAGGCCCGGCCAGGCCCGGGACTTACTTTCCGAATGCAGTACTTGCTGAGGTTTTCGTTGTAGCGGAGAATGACAACTTTGTTGGGCATGGCCGCGCAGATGCAGAGCCCGCTCTCGATCTGAAAAGCAGTTGAAGGGGGAGGGGGGACGGAGAAAGAAGGAAAAAGAGCGTCACCAGTGTGTACACTGGCTCCGTGGCAAAACTAGGAAAGGAACATCAGTTGAGAGCGGGGTCTCTCAAGCCTGGCCCTATGGACCCTTTGGACCAGGTCATTCTCTGTGGTGAGGGGCCGTTCTGGGCACTGTAGGATGTTTAGGAGAAACCCCGGGCCCTGCCCACTAGATGCCAACAGTGCAACCACCAGTTGTGTCGAAAAGCAACCGAAGTTTAACCCAGTTTGAGGACACACAATTTTCAAGGTCAAATCAATCAGCCCTGTGGGCAGAGGAGCCGTGACAATTTTAGGAGCATTTGCCGGCTGAGGCCCACAGGGGCGCTTACCTTGCCGGCAGCAAACAAGTGGCAGCCCTTGACGGCTTCGAAGATGTTGGGGGAGATGTCCGGCTGGGCGGGAAGGTGAGACTGTGCGAGGGACTGTTTCACTTTCTTCACGTCCACGAGGCACAGGGCCCGCTCTTCTCCTGAGGGGACAGGACAGCAGAGCCACAATGGCGGTTCTCGTCCTCCCCCGAATAAAAGCCACGCAAGGCCACGCGGAGGCACTGCTTTCCACAAATTCCCATAAACACAGTTTAGGTCCAAGTTTTAGATCTAAGGAAAATATCTGGCCTCTTGGTCAAGATTCTGGGAGGAAAACAAAAAATTCTGCAGACACAAAATTGGAGAACGTGAACTGAATATTCAAACGTGCTCCCCACCAAAGTCAAAGAATGGGTGGGGGACAACAAAACAGTAGACGTGGACTAATCCAGTATGTGTCACGGTGTCACGAGGGACCACAGAAAGGCTGAGGATGGTTCCACGTTCAAGGAGACGAGGGAGACCTGAGTGAGTGCAGAGCGTGGTCCTGGACTGGATCACAAGCCGGGAAAAAAAATAAAGGACATTACTGGAGCCACAGGTGAAAGCCAGCTATGGGCAGTACATGAGAAAATGGGAGTAGCAACGATTAAGTTCCCTGAATTAAAAAGTGAAACTTGGGGCTTCCCTGGTGGCGCAGTGGTTGAGAGTCCGCCTGCCGATGCCGGGGACATGGGTTCGTGCCCTGGTCTGGGAAGATCCCATGTGCCACAGAGCGGCTGGGCCCGTGAGCCATGGCTGCTGAGCCTGCGCATCCAGAGCCTGTGCTCCGCAACGGGAGAGGCCACAGCAGTGAGAGCCCCGCGTACCACGGAAAAAAAAAAAAAAGAAGAAAGAAAGAAAGAAAACAACAAAACAAGCCAGCAGGGTAAAAGAGAGACCAAAAAAAGCCAGTTCCTGACCATATTACGTCAGGATCCGGCCCCTGGAACCAGCCGGCCAGGCCTGAATGAGACCTGACTGGGGATGTTTTGAACATGGAGCAAATGCATTATTGTTTTCCCCTTAAAAAAAAAACACACACACACACACACACACACACACACACACACACACACACACACACACACACACACACACACACACACACACACACACACACACACACACACACACACACACACACACACACACACACACACACACACACACACACACACACACACACACACACACACACACACACACACACACATATATATATATATATATATATATATATATATATATATATATATATATATATATATATATATATATATATATATATATATATATATATATATATATATATATATATATAGTACCACCAATAAAGAGAGAGAAAAAAAACCTTCCTGCCATGGGTATGTGAGAGAATGCCCCTTGTTCTTAGGTGACTGGCTGAAGGATCCAGTCACAGCTGCCACTGACTTTCAGGTGGTTCAAAGTAAGTGAGAGAGAGAGTGAGTGTGTGTGTGTGAGAGAGAGAGAGAGGGAGAGAGAGAGAGAAGGGCGGGGGAAATGTGGCAAACTGCTAATGAGTCGTGCACGCAGATGCAGGGTGTCTGAGACCAGGGGGACATGGGAGGCGGGCAGCAGGGCGGGCAGGCACTCAGAGAGGGGGCCGCGTGTGAGCAGAGCGCCGGGGGCGCGGGCACCTCCAGGACGCAGAGGGAAGAGCCGCTTCCACTCCAGCCTGCCCCCAGGAGGGCCTGTCTCTGCGTTCGACAAGCATGTGGCGAATCGTCTCCCTTACAAGTGAAGGTAAAGCGCCGTGTCCTTGGCCTCCCACCTGCAATCATGAGGAGCTTCTCCAGGTCCTTGATGATGTAAATCTGGAAGACGGCTCCGATCCCTGGGACGTGGGTGAGGGCGTTCTTCAAGACATTCAGCGCGTACAGCCCTTCCTCGGTGCCCACCAGCACCACCTGCCGGGGTGCAAGTCCCCAGGCAGAGCGTGAGGGGGGTCACGTCCCCATAACCAGCCCCGACACAGCCGACGGTGCCCCAGAAAACACGGTCACCTGGTCGCTGAAGGGCAGGGTGCAGTTCAGGTCAAGCCGGTCATCGCCTTCCAGCTTCAGCAGGGAGTTTCCAAGCAATTTCTTTTCACATGAGAAAGAAAAAAAAGAGAGAGAAAAAAGAGGACACGGTGAGCTGAACTGTTCGTGACCGGACCGTCCAGACAGACAAAAGCAAGAACGGAGAAAAGTTTAATGCCAGGAAGAAGGGCGAGTTCCTTCTGAAGACGCTCAGAAGCACACATCCACTCGTGGCTTGCCCCGTATTTTGATCTGAGCTCAAAAGGCAGGACGTGAATGTTATCGGTATCTCTGGGGTGGCTGTTAATTAGTGTCGGAGTTGTAACTCAGTTCGGATGCAGAACTAAATGAGTGCAGGAGATGCAGAGAGAGTCTGTGATACGAAACAAGCTGAAGCTGAAGGATGTCCCTGCCAAGGCTTGATAAGCCACATGGACGCTCCTGCCCCTCCAGGTGGTGGCACAAGGGCAAAGCCCAGTGTCAGCAGCAAACCAACCCACTTCTGAGTCTCTTTACCTGAACCCACGTGGGCAGAAGCTTGTAGGAGGTACAGCCAGGTCCCTATTGTACACACATAGATGGGGCGCTCGGTAAAAGGCTCACACGTGGGATAAGGAGATGGGTCATCAAAACAGGTTCACCCCACGAGCAGGAGACTTGTGGTTGAGGATTTTCCAATTGCTAACACTTAGAGTGTTTGTTAGGAGCTAAGTGTTTGAAAAGAGCCGTTGGGCCTTTGGTGGAGCAAATACCAGTGAGTGATGAGCGCTGTTTGTATCCTGGAATGTTCCAGGAGGAGTGATGCCAATCAAGGCCCACCCACATCTCTTACATCTTCAGGAGAAGTAGGATTTCAGACCTGCCTTCGGAAGAGCAAATCACATAAAAGCAATTGAGCAGGTTATGAAAAGCCTTCCTGAAGGAGACACGGCTGTCGGCAGCCTTTCGTGCCGCTTCACGGCCAGCGTGCTCGTAACGCAAGCCTTCAAACCACATAAATACTTCCAGGTAAATGAGAGAGAGGATTTCCTTATAAGTACATTTGCCCTGTGCTGCCAGAACCGAGATGTAGTGCACCCTGAGAGCTGGCTAAGGGGGTCGACTCCCCCATTCTAGAAGGCTCTGGGGGTTGGAGGGGGACCCACGATGCCGGCCAAGCTGCCTCGAAGCCTGGATCTCTGTCGGCACAGAATCCCGGTCGTGACAGTCTCAAGCCATCACCCCTCAGAGAGGGAGGCCAAGGGGAAACACGGCAGCCGACGGGACTCCCACCAAGTCTGCCCGCTTTACAGAGACAAGCTCCGGTGCCCGTGTGCATACTCACAGCATCGGCTTCTGCCTTTTCCCTAGACACTCTCCCACCTGCGACAACTGACTCTAAGGCGGTGACCCAGCGCTGCTTGTCGGGAAAGCTGGGAGCCAGCAAGTAGAGGGTTCTCCCGGGCCAGCAGGTGGTGTGCGGGTGAGATTCCATCTTCAGCACGTAGGGGACATCTAGAAGATTCGACAGAGCACAGGGTGGAGTTCGCCCACCCCCGCCGGGAACAATGGCCAAGCCACACCTGAGTCCCAGTTACTTAGCAGAAGGGGAGGCCGGGGGAGCCTCCTTCGCAGGCTGATCCACCACGTGCCCCCT
>NC_138169.1:10474996-10484809 GCF_964165515.1 Mesoplodon bidens | reverse complement strand
GGGCCAACCGCGTGCAATGAGATTCCCCGAGCTATTTATTTACCTTCTCTGGCTTCGCTGTCGTAAATGAGGACTTTCGAGCCCTCCAGGACGATGTACTTCCTGTCCCAGCCTTGCTGTCCTCGTTTGTTATTCCTGGGGAAACAGAGATGGGAAAGAACCGCTTGAAGTCAGAAGAGTCAGGCAGGGGGAAGGGGTGGGGAGGCGAGGGAATCCCGGTGAAGATGCTTCCCCCGAAAATGCCGGGAATGAAGTGCAGGGGCAGGGGGGAAAAACTTCCTTCTACCCTGCTGGGTTGTAGGCTGGCCTCGGAATTCTACTGATGTAAGACACATGAACGGGAGAAAAGCATACACATTTTATTCTATGTGTATGTGGGAGTCTCCACAAGAAAAGAAAGCCCCAAAAGCAGATGGGCCCCAGTGCTTATATACTAAGTTGAACAAAGAGCAGCAACTGTGGAAAGGTAACAGGGTCTGTGTGCACAGAGTTCTCTCAGCTGGGCTTGCCCCGGCCCCCCCGGCTCCGGGGATGAGAATGCTTCTTTCCTCCTGGTACAGGAAGAGCAGCTTTTACTTGGGAGTTTTATCTCCTACTTTCCGGGAGAGAAAGGGGAGGTCCGAGTGTCACTCCTGCACCTGCTGTTTTCCAAATGCCTTTAGCTCAGAAGTATCCTTACCCCAAAGCGGCCTGTTCTGGACCGGCACATCTTCACCACACCCCACCCCAGCCCGAACTGCCTTGCAGCAATACCTGGGCACCTTCATCCACCCTTCCAGGTGCAAGCCGCTGCTGGGCTCCTTGGTCTGGAGACCCGGGGAGTTCATTTTGTCACGGCAGAAGGCCTCAGTGAAGTGTGTGGCGTATTCGGCTGGCAGGCCGCAGGTGGCCGGCAAGCACGTGGAGCACTTGGGATGACACATGACCTGACATTCTAGGGAAAAGCAGTGGACAACCTGAACACACACTCGGCTTATGCGGGACCAGTCCCTGCCTCTGCCAGCCAATCCCCCGCCTGGCCCGTCCGTCTGGCCCCGCCATCCAGGGCATCCCTAACCTTTCCCAGGAGCCAGGCCCCTACGGAGAAGAGGAAACGAGACAGCCAGGCACTCTCGACCCAGTTTTCCTGGCTTCTCCCAGGCTGCCACAGACAGGTGTGTAAAACACATCTGCATGTTTCCCTTGGAGGGAGAGACCAGCCTGACGGAAAGGGGGCTGGAAGCTCACAAAGCCCAAGGCATTTTGCACAGGAGGTTGGAGACATGAGCTGACAACATGTATAAACTCCCTCTTGAACGGGAGAAACGGTGTCCTCCCACCGAGACTAAAAACTTGAAAATGAATGCACTACATGATGAGGAGTTTAAAAAGGAAAAGAAAAAACCCCGCCCCCATCGGACAGAATCTTAGGTGGAGATGCACAGGCACCCTTCCCCCACGCACAGTAGCTGCTCTTACCAAGACACTTGGATGCCTGGCGCCCAAAGTGCACGGTATCCAGACACACGGCACACTGCGTGGCTCGCATGTTCAGTCCTACATTGAACCGGTGAGGAATGTTGTGGTGCATGCGCTCCTTAAGACGTCGGCTGAATTCTGGAGGAAAATTTTTTCAAAAAAATCATTAAAGTGCTGCAAATGATACCATCAAGAAAGTGAAAAGACGCCCCACAGAACAGGAAAAGTGTTCGCAAATCATCCCTCTGACAAGGAGCTTAGAGAGAATATAGGAAGAACTACAGGAAGAATAGCATATAGGAAGAACTCTTATGAAGCAATAGGGAAAAGACAACCCAATTAAAAAATGGGCAAAAGATCTGAATAGACATCTCTCCAAAGGAGATAAATAAATGGCCAAGAAGCACAGGAAAAGATGCTCAACGTCATTCATCATTAGGGAAATGCAAATAAACACCACAGTGAGACATTAGTTCACGCTTGCTGGGTTATCCAGACTCAAAAGTATGGAAAATGCATGTTGGTAAAGATATGGAGAAATGAAGGTCCTCATACGCTGCTGGTGGGAAAGCAAATGGTGCAGTCATTTTGGAATCCAGTTTGGTCGTTCCCCATAAAGTTAAACACAGAGTTACCAGATGACCCAGCAATTCCACTCCTAGGTCTACACACCCAAGAGAAGTGAAAACATTATGTAGCCACAAAATTTGTGCACAGATGTTCACAGCAGCATTATTTATGATAGCCAAAAAGCGGAAACAACCTAAATGTCCATTGATGGATTAATACAGAAACAAGATGTGATAACCACACAATAGAATATTATTCAGCAATTAAAAAATGAAGTACTGAGGGCTTCCCTGGTGGCGCAGTGGTTGAGAGTCTGCCTGCCAATGCAGGGGACATGGGTTCGTGCCCCGGTCCGGGAAGATCCCACATGCCGTGGAGCGGCTGGGCCCGTGAGCCATGGCTGCTGAGCCTGCGCGTCCGGAGCCTGTGCTCCACAACGGGAGAGGCCACAACAGTGAGAGGCCCGCATACCGCAAAAAAACAAAAAACAAAACAAACAAAAAAATGAAGTACTGATAAATACTACAAGATGAATGAATCTCAAAAACATTATGCTCTGTGAAAGAAGCTAGACACAAAAGGTCATACGTGGTATGATTCATTTATAGGAAACGTCCAGGATAGCAAATCCATGGAGATAGAAAGCAGACTGGTGGTTGTCAGAGGTTCCATGAAGGGGGAAATGGGAAGCAACTGCCAGAGAGTATAGGGTTGTTTTGTTTTTTGTTTTTTTTTTGGGGGGGGTGGTGGACCAAAAATGTTTAAAAATTAGAATGTGATGGTTGCACAACCTTGTGAACTTACTAAAAAACAATGAATTATACATTTCAAACAAATGAATTGTATAGTATGTGAATTGTATCTCAATAAAGCTGTTTAAAAAACATTAGAGCACGTTAGTGACGGATTGTAAAATTACTTTAACACTAACAGATGTGTCTAGATTTATATGAACCAAATTGAAATCACTATTATCTGGTTATTAGGAATTAGGTTTTATTTAAGAACACATCACTGGCAGCAGATTGTTAATACAATTGCATAGATATTTGTGAGCATAGAGAAACATATGCTTCTAAGTCAGTTGTTTATAAATATTTTAGTCATAAAAGGTTTGTTTTCCACATGAGATCATGGATCTAGAGCTTTTCAGAATCCAGTTCAAAAATCACTGTTCTGAATTACAGAATTTCTGATTATTCAATACATAAACTGACTGAAGAATTCTCACTTCATGCCCAGTTCTTTCATGAATAACCTCCTTTTTTAAAAAACCCAACTTTTAAGCCTCAAACAACTGATCCTTACATTTATAGTCCAGTCAGTTAAAATTAACAAGATTGATTTTTTTCCATTTAGAAGGCCCCCTTCTCAATAGTGACCTAACTAGCTAAAGGCAGCTTTAAATAGAAAAATTCAGGATCCATATTTCTGAATCCAAATTGATTTCTCCATATAATGCTATCACTGTTCCTTTATCAGAAAGTCACAAGGAATAAATAACATAAATGCACATTGAAACTGTGAACAAGCCACGCACACGAAGGAGATGCTTCGAGTATTCCAAACTACTCAGGGAGCTGCTCTATGCAGCTTCGTCGAAGGACACGGGGGCCAGAAATGATTTTCCTCTGTGTTACCAGCTCCACTTTGATGACTAAGAGTGAAGCTCTTTGATTCAAAGTGTTATGTAAACATAGGAAATGAGATGACATCATCGCTGAAGAAAACAACAACAACAAAATCCCATCCATATTGGCAGCTAAAGCGGGTTGATAGTGGGACTTCCCTGGCGGTCCAGTGGTTAAGACTCCACACCTCCACTGCCGGGGGCATGGGTTCAATCCCTGGTAGGGAAACTAAGATCCCTCATGCCGCACAGCGGGACCAAAACTAAGTAAATAAGATGAAGTGCGTAGCTGGTGACGCCCTGATATGAAACACCCACAGCTCTACCCCACCCTCTGTATGACTTTCCAAACCACCTTCCTTGGCTGTTTTTAAGTCCTTTCCGTCTAGGTGAACAGAGTACTTTTGAGCCCACAAAGAAAACTCCTCACACCACTGGTATAAATTGGCACAAATTACCAACTTTCAAAATGCACATAACCTTTAACCTGATTGATTTCCCGAGGACTTATCCTACAGTCATAGCACCCACAGAGCTGCAGGGTATTCACTGCAGGGTACGTATGGAAACAAGGAACTGGAAATAACCTAAATGCCCATCAACAGGGGTCTGGATTAATAGATGAATCATATACCTCCCACCATGGAAGACCACGCAGCCCTCTAGAAGGATGGGGTCGATCCCTGTTATTACGAAACTGGCTAAGATAGCATTTTAACTAAAAGAAGAAAGATGTTCTGCGGTGTATAGCAGCGGCCCCCAAACTTTTTGGCACCAGGGACCGGTTTCGTGGAAGACGATTTTTCCAGGGACCGGTGCTGGGGCGGGTGGAATGGTTCGGGTGGTAACACGAGCGATGGCGAGCGGGGATGACGCTTCGCTCACTCGCCCGCCGCTCACCTCCTGCTGTGCGCCCGGTTCCTAACAGGCCACGGACCGGTACCGGTCCACGGCCCAGGGGTTGGAGACCCCTGGTGTAGAGCATAGTGGGCTATGATATTTACGAAAGACAAAAGGGCTGAGAAAAATATGTTATTTTCTCCTGCCTCTTAAAGATGATTATATAAGACACCTGCATAATACAGACATGCACTCACGTGCCTGAAGGACGGCTGGCAGAGCACAGTGGGTGACTCTGGGTGAGGGAACCGGGGTGGGGAGAAGGCTTACTTCTTACTCTTTATCCTTCAGTGTTATTACTTGTCATTTTCACCTTAGGTCTGCATTTCTCAGTCCATTTAAAAAAATGTCGATGCATGTCCAGTGGCCCCTTTTGAGGACATACCCTCTGGAGTCGAAGACTCCTTCCTGCGGCTGGACGGCGGGGCGAGCAGGCTCAGGGCGCTGGGCTGGTGCTCGGGCGACCGCACGATGGCGGACATGGCGATCTGCTGCCTGGCGGTGGCCGGCGTGGACGGGTGCGGGTGGTCTGCGGCTTTCCGGTGGGCAGCTGGGGAGAGACGGGTCCAACGCCTTTCGGTTAGCAGGGTCCCCGAGAGGCCCCAACCAAGTGGACCACCCCGGGGGCTGGCTATCAAAGGCCCGAGACCAAAAGGACACACAGGGTGCCCGATCGGCAATGCCGAGGATGCCGTGCACCGTTCAGACGTGGGATGTCTGGGCTGTCACCACGAGGCTGAACTAGTCTCGGCCAATCTCCTTGAGATCAGTCCTCTGCCTCGTCCACCGCACTTGGCGTCGAGGGTGCCCCTACCTTCCTCCCGGGCGGAGCGGAGCTCGATGCGGGTCTTCTGCAGGGCTTCCTCGAGCTCCGCGCAGCGAGCTTTCTCCTTCTCCAGAGCCACCTTCAGCTCATTGTACTGCAGAGGAACCTGTGTGGGCAAAGCAGGGTCCTCTTTCCGTCGACTAAATAAACCCTAGCAATGGAAACAGAGATATCTCCTAACTCCTGGAAATTGGCACTGGGAACTAGTGAAAGGAACCCTGCCTTGGGAGGAGCAGACCACGGGAGCCGGGCGTGTACTCACTGCAAGCGGGTTTAGTAAAACTGGCATGTGAAGGGGGAGGGGGGGACCAAGCCACAGCCCCTCCCAGCCGGCTGGAAAAAAAGTAGGGGCGTGGAAGTTTTCACCGAGAGGGTCAGAGATGCTTGAATTGCCACCACCTCTTCCTTTAGCATTCCCAAGAAGGAGAGCCATTTCCTGAGCCTTTACCCTCAAAAAATGGAAGTGGAGGATGGAAGCAGGAGACATGGTTCAGCAATCCCTCTTGCCTTGAATTTGTCTCATGATGCTTAGTTACAAGACACAGAGATGAGTATTTTTTTTTAAAGGAAGCAAAAAAAAAAAAAAAAAAAAAAAGGAATACTAAACTAATGTCACCACAAGGGGCTTATGCAAAAAACATGCAAATGGAACATGTATTGTACATGGGAAAGAAAAGTGTAATGTAGGGTAATGGGAGTGAAAACTAACAAAAAAATACACGGAAGCACCCTGACTACATCAAGTGACAAACTCAGATAACAGTCCACTGATAAAATAAAATAGGTTCAGTATCATCAGCACAAACAAGCATGGTCACACAGCACACAAGGAAATCCTCCTCCACAGCCACCACTGCTGTTCTGGTCCCTTCCCGTAAAGAGAACAATGGGACCAAGAGACCGACCGCCTCCTTCCGTCCACTCCCCAGGACCCTGTCATCGGAGGCCTTCCCTGTGCCACCGCCAGTGCTACTTTGGAATCTGGGTGCCTTGGGAAGAAGCTTCAAGCTCCTTAGAGACCTTCTTGAACTGAGAACACATGACCAAACCTTCAGTGGTTCAGGGAAGCATGCTTTGGGCTTATTAAAACTCTTCCCATGTGTGCCTATATCACCCTGTCCATCTGTTTCTTTTGGTCATTGTTTTCAATTTATATGTTACAATTTTAAAGAGATGGAGCCGCACCCCATGGAAGGGACAGCTATCCAGTCAGACACTTTGGGCAGGTCACGTCAGCTCTCCGGGTCCCAGTCTCTTCTTGAGCCCATCAGAAGGACTGAGCAGATGATGGCTAGTTTTTCTGGAGTCCTGTACACGTGACCTGAGAATCCTTCTACGGCCCCATACAGATGACCTATTCAAACCTCTGGAATCCTATCCCCATGACCTAAGAGCCCCTCTCTGTCTAGAATCCCATACAAGTGACCTGTAATCTGTCCAGAGTCCTGTACACGTGAGCAGGGAACCCCTATGGAGTCCAGGACACTGACCTGAGTATCAACCTTCCTCTCTGCTACCTTCCCCACCCCAGCTGCCTGGGAAAAAACCATCACTGCCTTCACAGAGGAAGGCATGACAACTTTAAAGGCCATGAACACAAAATAGCATATTAGAGACTCGAGAGTGATAGCTTCTCTTGAAGAGCTATTCTGCTGATCCCAAAGCCTCTTTTTCAACCCGAAACAAAACAAGACAACATGCGTTTTGTTTTCTCGGATGACGCCTGAGCAAAACTGTCGGCTCCCCGCTTTCCAAACCCTCTGACCCACCTTTTTCTTTTTAGCAGGTTGGTCCATTTTGGCTTGCAGAAAATCGATGAGTTTGGTTTGTTGAGAAATAGTGCCTTCCATTTTCACCTTTTCATGAGAATAGAGAACCTAAAATTTGTGAAAACAAAAAGCACCTCAGACACCGAAAGAAGTATACTTTCAAACTTGGTACTTTAAGAAAATAAAAAAAATAAAGTTGTTACAATATTAACATATGAAAAATCCAACCCAAGCCGCACTGGGCCCATCTTTATTTACTTACTTCTGATCTTACTGCCCACCATCCCCCCAAAAAAGACGGACTGAAGCACGGACAGATATGTGAAAAAGCAAAAAATAGCGAATGGCAAGTAAGAGAATCCAGAGGGTGGTCATGATAGAAACTTCCCAGCTTCTCTGAACGTCAGAGAATTTTCATAATAAAATACTGGGAAAAACACACAACATGAAGATACTGCCCATTTGACCAGACAGGTGGCTTTTAACCATCATGCTTTGCCTCTGCAGACAGTTTAAGTTCCCTTTGCCAGTTCTCACCTGAATGTTCTCTAGCTGATATTCCAGATCACTCCTTTCTGTCTTCAGCAGATCAGCCCGATCTAGAGCTTCTTGTAGCCCTTGAGTCAGACGGAAAATATGACTCTTTTGCATGTCCATCTGCTGCTGTAACTTGGCTTGCTGGTGGGGAGAGAGGCAGGAGAGGCTTCATACCACACACAAAGCAACGTGCTCCCTCACTGTCCCTGTTACAAGCTAATTTCAGACATGGCACCAAAAGTTCGGCTCATTCCGGAATGACTAACTGTCTGCTATTCCAAAATGATGCATGTGCAGTTAAAAAGAACTTGCACAGAAATCTCTGATGGCCAGCCACTCACAAGGTGCCCACCACCACAAGAAGTCCAGACTGGTGGGTCTGCCTTCCCAATCAGAGTTGCAGTTAAGGATATTTTGGTACTTCAGAGTACGGGCCATCTGAGTTGACATCTAAGGCAGTGCGACTTAATGCCATGACAGCCACATTCTGATTTGTCCTTATTTTTTGTTTTTAAGATCTCAATTGCTGTTAAGAGAACTCACTTTGTGATTCTCTGTGTAGAATATACAAAGGGGAGTCAGGGCTTCCCTGGTGGCACGGTGGATAAGAATCCGCCTGCCAATGCAGGGGACGTGGGTTCGATCCCTGGTCTGGGAACATCCCACATGCCACGGAGCAACAAAGGCCGTGCGCCACAACTACTGAGCCCACGTGCCTAGAGCCCATGCTCCGCAACAAGAGAAGCCACTACAATGAGAAGCCCGCGCATGGCAACACAGTGGCCCCCGCCCGCCACAACTAGAGAAAGCCCACGCACAGCAACAAAGACCCAACGCAGCCAAAAATAAAAACAAATAAATAAATTTATTAAAAAAAAAAAAAAAAGGGTCATAGCACCTCTAACTCAAACAGCACCTCGTCAGGGTGTGGGACCAATAAGCACACCAATAGCCACAGTCGCAGGAGATATTTCTACCACGTGGGGAGGAAGGAAGATCTCAGGTTCAGTACAAGTGTTGGTAAAACCCAAGGAAAACAAAATTCTACTTAGGACATTGGAAATCGCTTTGTGCTGGAAATCTCTCTCCAATTTTTTTTTACAATGGAAGTCAACCAGAAAATAGAGCAGGCTATAAAGATACTGGGTTTATGACTCTCTTTCCTAAAATGCTTCTGTTTCTAAAAAGCAGGAAAGAGCAGCTATCCTGACAAGATGCTGCTTGATTTCACCCAACCCCTTGGGTCCAATCTAACCACACCACCAGTGGCCCAAATACTCCCTTCCCTGGTGGCCTAGACCCTCTGCAGCCTTAAGGACAGAGGGCTGGTAAAGAGCTATAACCATCAGCACGGGAGTTTCCCAGCAGGCGAGGGCAAACCTCGGTGGCCCACGCCCCAGCCGGCCAAAGGCTACTGATGACCTCGGAATCTGCTGAAACCTCGCTACCTTATTTCTCTTCCCTCCACCAATGTTTGTCTTTCCATTTCTACTCCTCACCTGCCCTTCCTCTTGAGAGGCAGCTGATTCCCTGAGGCATCATGGTGTCATGGAAAAGAACCTGGGCTTTAGAACGTTCCAGACCCTGGTTCAAATCCTGACTTTAACTCTTATTAGTCCTGTGACCAGGGGCAGCTCACTGCCTCTCAGACCCTCAGTCTCTTCGTCTGTAAGTGGGGGTAATAACTCCCTTCACTGGCTGACACACCGAGCACAGTGCCCAGCATACAGCACATCCTCGATGAATCTTAGCGCTGCTTCCTTCGTCCGTCTTTCTTCCCTCCATCCCGTTCAGGTGCGCCCCCCTCACCTTTCCATCTTCCTTTCCTGCCCGAACCTACTCCGCCAGCCTCTCCCCATCAGTCCTCCGTAAAGCAGGAAACTAACTTATGATCACCTGCCCTGTGTGCGTGACCTGGAATTTCTGAATCAAACCACAGAACCCCCTAAAATACAGGGAAAGAAAGAGAGAAAACAGCTAAGATAACCTCCTCCAGGGAGCTATCTGTCCCTTGTAGCACAAATGATTACTTCTTGCAAATTATCCGCTTTAGTTTCTCTCTACTATTTTAGGACAACACTAATTGCTAGGCAGGAAGCAGAGAAACAAGTGCTAGGGACAAG